>NC_137926.1:17030590-17060590 GCF_963457725.1 Sprattus sprattus | reverse complement strand
GTTTGCTTTCACTGACTCAGTATGTTAACTGTTATCGATAATTTGAGTGTAAGTGCGCCCTCAAATGTGTTTATTGAGCTGTAAACTAAATCATATGACTAAAATGTGATGAAACACGTGCTAGTGTTAATATCGACAAAATATATTTTGTTTACATGAAATCATAATTTTTTTCTCAACATCCCAGCTACTGTTTTAAATCATCCTTAACCCTACAAGGCTGATGCTGACATACCTACCCACAGTTGGCACATATGTCAAGACACTGGCAGCCCACCTCCCCCCGCCCCCGCCCATGAGTGCAAGTCTTTCATTTTCATTTATTGATCAAGACTCAACTGGGTGGGTTGGGGGTGAACTGACACTTTTACAAAACTCAGTCCAGTGTTAGCTTTTCAGTCAAAACATATCATGTTTGGGGCAAACACATCCAGAGTGTGCCTTTAAATCCAATTGTCAGTAATAAGGCATACATTAGGTACGTGAATTAACACAATATTGAACACATTTCACAGATACAGAATAAACAGATACACACATTTTATTTACACATACATTTGCATAGACATTTTATAAATCTAAACGTTAAAAATATAAGTAAACAGATTTATGTTAATAATAAGCCATGTTGAAGTTGAATTAAAGCTTTTTAACATTTTTATAAATATATAAACAAACCATTTTGCACTTTTAGGCCACCACCACTCCTCGCACTTTCCGTTGAACATCAGCTGACTTTTTATTTTTTATTGTAATTAAACACGCATGTAATCCTCTCACATACCTCTCTAACACTCACTCTCACACACACACTCACAGATACACACACACACCAAACAGACACTAAGCACTAAGCCTATGCCCCTGAGTGGGTGGTGTGTCAAGGCGAGTGAGTGACAACACACAACCACCAACAACCACAACCACAGACAACCTTCTTCAAATCAGCTCGTCTCAATGGCAAGAGGACTGAGTCTTTTGTATATTGTTTAACACAGGACGTGTTTCGTTTTTCATGACTGTTCCCAACACAGTTATGTTCTCCCAAAGCCACAGATGTCATCAAACCAGACACTTGGAGCATAGCACAGCATGGGGCACGGAGTTATGGTCATGGAGCACAGCAGTACGGGGGTTTGCTTGTGTACGTGTGCTCACTTCCCCAGGGAGCTACAACATCCATGACACACATAGCATGTGCTAGCATGTGTTAGCATGTGATAGCATGTAAAGTTCAGCAGTCATCACCTTATGCTGGCACTGACATATATAAATGCTCTGTCTTCCAACAAATGGAATTCAACAGCCTTTGGAGGGACATGAATATTATTGTAGAATCAAAAAGGACACGTGTGTGTTTGTGTGTGTGTGTGTGTCAGATTAAGGGCTGAAGGCTGAATGAGGAATCTGCAGGGCTCGCACACTGCCTTTACCTTCAGCCCCGTCGGATGCATCTTCATTGAGCATCGTCATCCAGAGGCTGCACTGGACATAATCACATGCACATACACACACACACTCATTCACACACACTCACACCTGTCCAGTATCAGGCTTTAAACGTGTGTTTGTCTTCATGTTGCTAAACAAAGAGATCAAACACAGAAGTTACTGAAGAAGACATTCAAGCCCTTGCGTCATATCCTCATTGCCAGAGGCCCTGACGACACACACACACACACACACACACACACACACACACACACACACACACACACACACACGCACACAGAGAGAGAGAGACACACACACACACACACACACACACACACAAACACAAAAGTACACTGCACATTCAACATCTTCACTCACAGTCATGCTAATATTCCACAGGTAACCTAACTGTGTGAGTATGTGTGTGTGTGTGTGTGTGTAAAGCTTATGTAAATCTGAGAACATGCCTTCTCACCTATAACATTGTTCATTTTCACTTTTCTAAACCAATGTCTTAGCAATGAAAAAAATGTGCAGTTCAGTGCTGAGCCTGATCAGGCAGAAAGCGAATGCAGCAGCCACAGCAGCATAGAAAAGCGACTTAGGATGCAGTGCTCAACTGTGGCCAGCAGGGGGCAGCAGACTCTGAGAGGCGGTGTGAGGGAGTTTCCGGAATCAGCTGAACTGCTCTGCGGGCAGCTGGAATACCACAGGCAGATCCATTAAGCTAGCACCTCACTCTGAAAAGATATTGAAATAAAACCACCATCATGCTTTTGCACTTGGGCTTGTGACAGAAGCTGAATACATTTCAGTTCCCGGAAACAGTTGGTTTCTGAGATACCAAACATTCAATTGGACTGTGCATTGTGGCATCACTCCTGGTCATGGGATTGTATTGAAATACAGCAGTGCCTCAATATCTCAACACCAAAACCAGAAAAAATTGCAGTTTTTAGAGAAGAAATCTGCACGACACAGCACAACTGAGTGAGTGTTTATATATTTTTTTTAAATTAGATGGGGTTTTAAAGTCAAGGAGAAGTCTAAAACAATACAAACAGCAATCTGCATTCTTCTATCTCCATTATTTAAAAGAGTTCTGAAGAGGAGCACCCATTTAATCACAAAAGTAGTTTAATTTCTTTCTTTCTGTTTTTACCACTTCAGACAGAAACTAAAAAACTAAAGAAGGCCTCTCCAACTACCTCCAGAACCCTACCACACCTGTCTTCTGACTGTTCCCATGACAACAGGACAGCTCCCTCACTTCACATTCACACTCCCTTTTACACTTCCAAATACCTGCTTCTGTCTTTAACACACGCACTCACACGCACTCACACACACACACACACACACACACACACACACACACACACACACACACACACACACACACCGAAGAAATCGGCACGACACAGCACAACTGAGTGAGTGTTTATATAAAAGAAATTGAGATGGGGTTTTAAGGTCAAGGAGAAGTCTAAAACAATAAAAACAGCAATCTCCATTCTCCTATCTCCATTCATTTAAAAGAGTTCTGAAGAGGAGCACCCATTTAATAACAAAAGTAGTTCTTTCTGTTTTTACCACTTCAGACAGAAACTAAAAAAACTAAAGGCCTCTCCAACTACCTCCAGAACCCTACCACACCTGTCTTCTGACTGTTCCCATGACAACAGGACAGCTCCCTCACTTCACATTCACACTCCCTTTTACACTTCCAAATACCTGCTTCTGTCTTTAACACACGCACAAACACACACACACACACACACACACACACACACACACACACACACACACACACACACACACACACACACACACACACACACACCACACCCACACACACATCGTGTTCCCACTCTCTTAAAATCACATTGTCATATTTATACTCTTGTGTAGATTCTCTCAAACTCTCTCTCTCACACACAAACACACACATATATATACTCTCAATCCATACACAAATGGAACAGGTTAAGACAAGTTCATTTGGTGCCTCAAAAAGCATTCCCATACAAATAGATATTCTGCTTTAAAAAAAACTATTTTCCCATTACAGTATCCAAAATCAGTTAAATACTAACATGACACAACACTCTCCAGGCCACCATCCCCCTCATGAGATTGGAAGGCTGAGATTTCCTTCATTGTGTAATAAAAATGTAGACAAAGCAAAGCAGTAAAGGAAGTTAGGTGCACGTAGCAGGTGTGTGTGTGTGTGTGTGTGTGTGTGTGTGTGTGTGTGTGTGTGTGTGTGTGTGTGTGTGTGTGTGTGTGTGTGTGTGTGTGCGTGTGTGTGTGTGAAGGTGAATGTGTGTGTGAGACTGTTTGTGGTTGGGTTGTCTCCGGTGCCTTCCTCCTCAGAAGGCCTCTTCAGATGGGATGACTGTGCTGAAGGGGTGGTCCCAGAATGTTGTGGTGATCCCAAACCCTAGAGACACACAAAGCCAGACACGCAAGAGAGTTAGCACTCACATATACACAGTCATATCAGAACCAGAACACAGCCAGCAAAAGTGAACCGTGACACACACACACACACACACACACACACACACATTTTATAGAAACACACCTAGGGCTAGTAATGTGTCTGACATGGGATTCATCAATACCTGCTCTTTGGTGCTCAAAGTGGTGCTTCACGTGATACGCCTTGAGCCCATACATGTAGGAGTCTTTGCGTGGAGATCCGTAATGCAGGTAGTAATGGATCATGTCATAGACCACATATCCAAACAGGCCCCCCACAAACAGAGACATCCCCAACACCTCTGAGAAGAAGAACCGCAGGATCAGGTACAACGTCCCGATCACAAAGGAGGCCAGACCAGGAGGGAAGACCAGACGAGACCCATCGAATGGAGACTGAAGGGAGAGAGAGAGAGAGAGAGGCAGAAAGAGAGAGAAAGAGGTCAGTTTGTGAAAGGTTAAGACGCCTCCTTTCTAGTCCCTATATATGAGTGAATAGCAACTCAATGATTTATTTATATGGATGCCTTGTATTTTGTTAATACTAACTCTTTACTTCTTCCTGCCCATAACACTGACCAAATATGTGATCTACAGTTCACTTACTGGTGGAGCAGTGAACATAAGGCTTCATCTCATCGCCTACACTGTGCCTATACCTAGATATTATATGGATATATTTTCCTTGACTGGTGTATTTGAGCGTGTGTGTGTATTTGTGCTTGTGTGTGTATTTGTGCTTGTGTGTGTATTTGAGCGTGTGTGTGTGTGTGTATTTGTGTGTGTATTTGTGCGTGTGTGCGTTCACTGTGGTGTTTACTTTGTGGTGTTGTCCATGGAGCAGGAAGTGGATCATGATGAGATAGTAATTGTGTGCCGGTGGCGTCATGTGGAATACAAAGCGATGGATGCAGTACTCTAAGAAGGTCCACATGAACATGCCAAGCAGGAAGATCACAGGGAAACTGTACTTATTGACCAGGAGGGAGTAATCTGAGGAGAATACGATAGAAAGCAGAGAGAGGGAGAGAGAGAGAGAGAGAGGTAGAGAGAGAGAGAGAGAGAGAGAGGAAGAGAGAGAGAGAGAGGAAGAGAGACGAGAGAGAGAGAGAGATAGAGAGAGAGAGAGAGAGAGAGAGAGGAAAAAAGACATTAAGTCAAAACTAGTGTAAGGGGAGAGAAAGTGTTCAAATACTTCCAAACTGTACTGTATTTGAATGTGTGAGCATAGTTACAGTATGTCTGTGTGTGTATGCATTGACCTGGAATTAATGTGTTGGAGAATATGTGTGCATCTGTAAGTATATATATATTTATAGATATATGGCTAATGGAGTACCTTTATGTGAAAGGTGTGTGTGTCTTACTTGAAGTGAGGTGCACTCTGGTTTTCTCCTGGGCCAGAAGTGTCAAGCAGTACCAACTCATGAAGAACACCACTGGCAACCAGACCAGTGGAACCATATACCTACACAAACACACACACACACACACACACACACACACACACACACACACACACACACACACAGACACACACACACACACACACACACACACACACACACACACACACACACACACACACAGAGAGAGAGAGAGAGAGTCGGTTATTTACTTGGACAAACTAACTGGACAAATGTTTTGCATTTACAGGAGCACAGAGGTGGCATATCCTGCTCTATTACTCTGAGACAAATTCATGAGATAACTACATCTGTCATAGCTCATTCACATGACTTCTGAGATTTAGCAATAGCTACTTATCCATCCACTCCATTCACTTCGATCTCCCTGGCTAAGACTCAAATACATACTTCTACACCCTTATATGAAAACAGATCAAATAACTGGGTGTGAACTGTATCCACAATCTGACAGGGCCAAAATTGCTTCATTCGACTACTGACCTATTATTGACAGTAATTGACCTAATATTATATAGTATAGGTATATAATTAATGAGCATTGTGTGGTCCACATTTTGGTACTGTATATGTAATGTGGGTTTGTATTTGTTGTGTGTGTTTGCACGTAGTGAGTGTGTGTGTGTGTGTGTGTGTGTGTGTGTGTGTGTGTGTGTGTGTGTGTGTGTGTGTGTGTGTGTGTGTGTGTGTGTGTGCGCGCGTCTTTTACCATGACGTCTTGGTTCTGGCCTCCAGGAACTCTGACTCGAACAGGCGTATGGGCCGGTCCACAGGCTGGTGCACCCAAGCGTCATACTTCTCCCCCAGATGACCCACCTGCCAAGCCAGAGGCTTACGCCAGTCCACCAGATCCTACAGAAACACACACGCCCAAACACACATTATAAAAACAAATTACATAGACAAACACACACACACACACACACACACACACACACACACACACACACACACACACACACACACACGTGCACATACACCTGCTAAACAATGCCTTACATTAACATTTTACATTTGTTTATTTAGCAGTCACAAAGTGACCTTTAGAAGCTACTACACAGGTATATATTCTAGATGCTTCCTGGGTAGTGAGCTTTCAGCACGCTAGTTACTGAGTGTTGTTAGCAACCTGCTCTGTTAGTTAAGTTATATGATCAGCTTATGACATCCCACCATCAAACTGGGTCGACATCGGCTCACGGCAGAGAGCGGCATTCAGACTATCAGCAATACGTAAGCAGCAAGGAAGGTTCCACTGAGATGTGAACTTGGATCAATAGATCCAAGTCCAGAGTGCTAACTACACTCACGCACGCACACACCTCTCCAAAAGATTACAAAAGGTACATGGACAGCTCCTCAACACACACACACAAACAGACACACACACACACACGCACACACACATACACACACACAGCCTGACAGCCTGACTGTTCTTGGATTGCGTTTCCCAAACGCGTCATTAAGCAATCCCTGTGTACCTCTGTCTTTTCACGATGCTTGTTTAGTTGTTTAACAGAAAATGGACTCTAGCTGCCTTCCGATTAATTGACTTCCTGCACTATCTCATGGCTTACAGCAGGAGGCAGCAGACTTCAGAATAAGACAAGACAGAAGGAAGAGGGCAGGACTAAGGCCTTACACAAATTAAGCGAGAAACTGGAAGTACGTTTGGTAACATCCTGACTATGCACTGACCATGACCTACAGAGAGATTACATGTGTCTGTGTGTGTAGGGGGGGATCAATGTATCAATGAATCTCAGAACAAGCTTTGCCTCTGTGTTCCCATAGCACTGCAGGTTACAACCACATACAAACACACACACTTGCTCACACACACACATAATTACAAACTCCCCAATTCACTAACAAACATACAATTACAATCTCCCACATTCACATCAAAAGACACAAAAACACATATCCACAATTACATCCAACACAACCCAGACTAATATGCACACACCTGACACACCACTTACACAAACAGCATACCTCTCCACTGTCGTACACTTGTGTCAGTTACACAAACACCATACCTCTCCACTGTCTAACGTGTGTGTCAGTTACACAAACATCCTACCTCTCCACTCTCTAACGCGTGTGTCAGTTACACAAACATCCTACCGCTACACTCTCTAACACGCGTGTCAGTTACACAAACATCCTACCTCTACACTCTCTAACACGTGTGTCAGTTACACAAACACCTCACCTCTCCACTTTCTAACACGTGTGTCAGTTACACAAACATCCTACCGCTACACTCTCTAACACGTGTGTCAGTTACACAAACACCATACCTCTCCACTTTCTAACACGTGAGTCAGCTCTATTGATGGCCATTGAGCACCATGTTTGAATAAACATAACAAGTATTTGTGTCTCAGTGTGTGTGTGTGTGAGTGTGTGTGTTAAGGTGTATGTATGTGTGTGTAAGTATTGTGATCGAGTTGATTAACTTGAGGGAGGGAGTGGTGTGGAATGTCAGATTATTGTGGCTGCTGACAGCTCCATGGAAAGTATTTATTGCTTGATTTAATTTAATCAGAGTTCGCCAGAATCAATCAACACACACCCACTGACTCTCTCTCTCTCTCTCTCTCTCTCTCTGCAGCAGTGTAGGAGTGCAGAGAAGGCCTAGTAGGTTTAGCAGGAATGTTCAGAGGTGGGCAAGGACAAGCTCTGCTTACAGTCAAGGCAAGATGGCGGAGCCCTAGTGAACACTAACCCCTCACCTCTACCCCTCCCACACTCTAGCAAGAAATGGTTCTTCGGCTCCACTCCACAGAGGAACCCTTTGTAACTTTCTACTGACAGCCATCAGATGACAAAGCGTTATTTGAAGGCACTTTGACTTCTACACACTACACAGAGATGAGAGCTCTGTAACGATCCCGTGAGGAACTTGGTTCTAGATAACGTGGGATTCCAGAAAAGCACACATACGTGTGCCGCACTATCTGTGTGAACCCCCCTGGGAACTTTAAAATGACACAGAGGTTGTGTAGATTCCAGAGGTGAGTGGCCTGCAGGACAGTCACCTTGTGCGCCCCCCCCCCCCCCCCCCCCCCCGCCCCCACCAAATCGAGCTCCCTACCCCTTTTCGGCCATCCCCATCCCCCACTCCCTCTCTATTTCTCTCTCCCCGTTCTCCACAGACTATGAACATGAACATGTACATGTGAGCAACAGAAACCTGTAAAGATATAAGGGAAGATCTACAAAGCATCAAATGTTAGTGTCTTGTAAATGTAAAGGTAAGTGTTCTCCTCATGTATCTAGCACAAAATAAATCTGATTCCAATTGACTTCAGAGTAATATCCAGGTTATCTGCACCCCGGTGCATTTCCACGCTTCATTGGGCACATGTTTAGGTGTCCATGAGGGTTTGTTTATGTAATTATTCTTGGCAAAGCAAGACCTATTCCGCTTGAAAAAGCTTACCTCAAGACAGTTAAGCATGTCTTATCTGATTGTATTTTTCCCTTTGTAATAAAACGTACTACCTCCGTACTAAACAGACAGACGTGTACCTCCGTACCACATAAACAGACGTGTACCTCTGTGCAGGCACCACCACATGATTTGAACTCTCGGATGTCAAAACTGTTTTGTTTACAGTTGAAGATTTTTTTCCCCTAACTATGTCAAGCCCTTTTTCTTCTGTGTCTCTCTCTCTCTCACACACAAACACAAACACACTCTATATCTCTCTTTCTCACACGCACACACACTCCTTTCTTTCTCTCTCACACACACAGATGTAACCACACACTCTCTCTCGCTCTTTCTCTCACACACACACACGCACACACACACACACACACACACACACACACTCTCTCTCTCTTTCTCACACGCACTCCTTCTTTCTTTCTCTCTCACACACACACACACACACACACACACACACACACACACACACACACACACACACACACACTCTCTCACCGTCTCCAGGTCGACTTTGCTGCATCTGCTGAGTCCTGTTGGTTCTTCTTCCCCTGTGAGTTCTTTGCCTTTAATCCTTTGCCTGGGAGCCTGTCAACACATACACACACACACAGATTAGCTACACACATACATATGCAAACTCAGAACAGCTGCATACACCTACAGTCACCCCTGGACCTTCAAAACAACACTTTGGAAAAGTGATTGGCCATTTTGGAAGAGCAGAAGGCAGTGTTGTTGTAATGCCGGTGAATAACTGAATAAACTAAATATTCACAGATATAACAAGGTTTTGGTAGAGAATACAGTGTCAGTTTTTTTTGAGGTTACACTCAGGATAGCACATCACAAACATACAAATTCTGTAACACAGGAAATATTCTGCATGGGAGAGATTTACCGCTCTGCCAATTTACAGGGAGTCACACAATGGGCCTCATGCAGGGAATGACATATGAACAAATCTCCGTTTATTTTTGTTTGCATCCACAACTTGTTCTTACAGTAATCTGTTAGTAGTCAATGATTTCTGGGAATCACAGATGTTTTCTTATCAAGAGAAAGGCAAGAGAGAGAGAAAGGCAGGAGAAAATTTGACAAGTGGTCGAGAGTACACTTAATAAGAAAGGACGAAGACAGTATTTTCACATTTCACAAATTGTTTGTCCAACACAAGGAAACAGTTTTAAAAAGCTAAAAATAAAGAACACAGACTTTGTTTAGGTTTCTTTACGTAAAAGTACGTCCATTTCACGACTGCTGAAGTTCTTCTTCCTAAAGCCTTTTTTTGGTGGCATCGCTCCAATTATGTGGCATTATGTTTGTATTAGCCAATGGCACAACAACACCTGCTCTTATATAGTTTTTGCGTGGCATTACCGATGCTAATAACCAATTTATGATAAAGTGGGACTCATCATTCAGCACACCAGGTGGAGAGCGAATTTGGAAGATTAAAAACTTTTGATGCATCTGAAGTTAAAAATATGAAAATTAAGATGAAATATAACAAATACCTCTCACACACACACACACACACACACACACACACACACACACACACACACACACACACACACACAGCTCCCACCCACCTCAAAAATCAGTATACTGAGCAGTGAGTTTCACTGAGTGGCCATTAACCATTTAGTCAAAGTCATGCTGTCCAAGTCATGTGGCTATGTCAACGGTCAAAGTCATGTGGCTATGTCAAAGGTCAAAGTCATGCAGCTAGGTGGAGGGAAGTGTCTGAGATGTGTGAAACTCACAAAAATGCTGTAAAACGCACAAAACGTTACGTTCCTATCACCCTCTGTCTCAAGATATGGATAAACTGCAGTGTGTGTGTGAGGGTGAGTGTGTGAGTGAGTGTGAGTGTGAGTGTGAGTGTGAGTGTGAGTGTGAGTGTGAGTGTGAGTGTGTGAGTGTGTGAGTGTGTGAGTGTGTGTGTGTGTGTGTGTGTGTGTGTGTGTGTGTGTGTGTGTGTGTGTGTGTGGGGTGTGTGTGTGTGCAGATTCATACCAATTTTCAAAATCACTGCACACCTGGGGGAGGCAAGACTGTCCCCTTTAACAACTTTCTTCTCAGTTCCGTAATTTATTTTTCACATCCTTTTTAATGAGTCACTTTTTCATCTTCTCTTGAGAGAAATGGCACTTCCTGATTTACCATGATTCTTCTAATCCAGCCTCCTTGGGGTTAGATTATTTTGATTAGGTGTTGGAAAAGCACCACCAAAACATAATGGAGAACACTCCAGAGACAGTGCATAGTTTTATAACATGCAAACACTTGTCACTATCATGCAAACACTTTTGTAATAGTAGCCCTGAGATTTTTTTGTGTTTCCACTGTGGTCATCTAAAAGCCCATTTGATAAACACCTGCTTTGTTAAACAGATAATCCTATGGAAATGGAGTGGGGCCGGGATACAGTGAAGAAGCCTGCTGATCTAATCACAAGGTCAGCTTTGACCCTAAGACCAGAGGGGAAGAAATAGGCGGAGGGAAAGTCATCATGTGTGTGTGGACATATATCCTTAACCATCATGACTTGACAATAAAAAAAAGAATGTGTGTGCTGTGCTATCTTGTTTTGGAGGAAATGATCAGTCACTGCAGTGAGATTGTAACATTTGATAAAACTGTTACTATTTTTAAGTTGACAACTTCTACCGTCTGATCCGTCTGTTCTTCAGTCTTACATTTACTGCCCTGACTGCGGTGAGCCTGCAGTGCCTGCTTACGACACCTTTGCAAGGACATTTTGTCACAGCTGTGGCATTGTGGGAGAAAAAAAATCTTTGCTTCTGACAAACTGCACACTCAGGAGTGTGATTTGTACTGAGAGCCAAACCTCTGGCACAGCTATCAGCCCTACATAAACACCAGCAGTTCAGAAACGTAAGGCAGGCCTCAACGCTAACCTGAGTCAGGTTTCGGTTCCAGTCCTGGACTGCCCTCTCCCAGCTCTGTTGAGCCCCTTGTGTACACAGGGGGTGTGAAAACCTCTCCCACAGCACATCACGCCATAAACTGCCAGGATACACACCATGGATTTGTTTTCGATGTATGACGTGTAGCATGTATACAGTCTAGTACTTAAATTGTACAAACAAGCCTTTTCACTGTCTTGCTATTGCTCCTGGAGTATTAGGAGTAAGAGGGAAAGGTCCAGGTTAAGGTTTATACTCCCTAAGAGACACTGTCACCTCTGACCACACTGAAAGTCACATCCTAAGTAGGACCAGAGGGCAAAGCTCTATGATGAAATTCAAACAAAGGAAACCTGGCAAGAGATTGTTTTAAAACAGAAACCCGTCTCTCAAACAACGAAACACCTTACATCAAAACAAAACACATGCCATTTTCTTCCTGGCGGTACAATGGGGAGCCTGAATGCAAACCAACCAAGACTAGAAGGACCTGATAATCCAGGTATTAAAGATGATTCACCATCCCCACATACATTCACACACAATGAGTTACGACCGTATTTGTGGGAGTGATGACAATATGTGTGGCTGCATAGTTCAGCCAGTTATGAGGAATAGGTTGTGACAAGTTGTGTGTTTGTAAAAGAGAGATATTTACAGTGCTGTGTGTGTGTGTGTGTGTGTGTGTGTGTGTGTGTGTGTGTGTGTGTGTGTGTGTGTGTGTGTGTGGTTGTGTGTGTGTGTGTGTGTGTGTGTGTGTGTGTGTGTGTTTGGGTGTGTGTGTGTGAGTGGGTTCACATGTTTATGGCTTCTAAGTGTATATTACGGTGTTTGTGACCCTGAGTGAGTGTGTTTTAATAGTGTGCATGTTTATGACACTAAGGCTGTGTGTGTGAGTGCATCGGCAAAAGTAAAGCACTTAATGACCTAAGATGGAAACACCCATAAGCCTACGTGCAGCTGACCACCTCACAATGTTTGCTCTGGACACACCCACCCACCAACACAAACACATACACACAGACACACACACACACATACACAAACACACACGCATACATATATGCATCGGACAAATATAAAACAGCATATATTCATAAACCCAATTCGACCCTATTTTGTCAAGCGCACACTTAATGTAACATACACATGTGCAAACACACACACACACACACACACACACACACACACTCACGCACATACACACATGCAGATTGAGAAATATGCATACGCACATAAACACACACACACACGCACGCACACACGCACTTCAAAACAACCAACCAGTAACAGAACACTCTCATGGGTGTTGCAGGTGGGAAAAAAAACACAGGTAGCTATAGTATCTGGTAACTATAGTGAAGAGTGGTTAACTGGTTGTTATAGTTACAGTCTCAAGAGGGACTCCTGCACTCTCAGCAAGAACACTCTAAACTCACATTAAACAGACTCCACACAAACTGAACACAAACCAGGCACAAAACACACGCAACTGTTGAGCAGGGAGGGAAAAAATGACAAAGATCAACCCATGATGCAATCAGAAATATTCACCAAATAACCTTCCACGTTCTTGCGCGGAATCATCGTTATCGTCACTAACAGGTGACCTTTCCGTGGGAGAAAAAGGGCTATTGATAGACTGGGAGAAATGTGTAGCCTCACACTCTGGGTACCCCTTAGCCTGGTATGAGTCAGCATAACCCACAAGGTGCATCGCCAGTTGGGGCAGATGTGCTCTCGGTAACCTCAGGCCTCACACCTCCCACACAGTGTGAATGATGAGGACAATGAAGCGGTTAACAATCAGCAGTCATCAGCATATGACTGGTCCATACCCTGGGCTTCTAACTGCTAGTCCTGGATCACATGAGTTAACGATGGCCTGCATTGCACAACAGCAAGGGCCACAGTCAGCAGGCAGAAACAAATGGTCTCAGTAGAGGTGAATTGAAAATGACATTGTCAGCTGCAAATTGCATACGGTTCGACCTAAAACACTGCGCAAGTATTGTTTTCTGTGAAAACGATCTAAATGCAAAGCATGCTAAACATCTGCAGCCATGGACCACTATATCCTGTAAGTGGCAAGACTGAGCTCTATTTTGTGGGTGCATCCACATGTAGTAACCTTGTACTGTGTGCATGTCCGTTTGTATGTGCAACCTGTGTGTATGCATGCACATTCAATGACTCTCCGGATACCTCTCCCTCTCTTCACTGGAAAGTAGGGCGTGGTTTAGCTCATTGGATGATGCACTTGTTAAAAAAAAGTGTCAGTGTATGTGTGAGTGTGTGTAGGTGTTTGTGGTCTATCACTACACACATTTTGAGCCTTCCACATTTGCACAAAGCATTTATTGAGACATGAAATCATTGACCTCTCTATTATTTAGCACATTCTTTTACCGTAAGCTATGAAAAGCGCACACACACACACACACACACACACACACACACACACACACTAATCCTGAAACATAAACACAATAACTATGCCTTAAGTCTATTACAAAAACAAAATAGCATCACACACACTTAGGCAGACAAACAATTAGCATTGTGCCGGCCTTTCTGTCGTTTCTAATTTTCCAATTCCAAGATCCAGTCAAGGCCGTGTGTCTAGTCAGCAGGTAGTGGATTACGCACTCTCGGTACTCCAAAGTTAAAAGAATAATCCATTTATTTTGATTCCAAAAAGGTGAACATAAACGAGTTTTATAATTTATACAATAAAGCAACGTTAAAGACAATAAACTAAAAAGGCTAAACTAGTATCGAAAAGTGGTAAAAAAAACGTATGTTTTACCCGCAACTAAACCCAACATTTGCTACCAAGTCATCTCCTAATTAGCCAATCAGGTGACGCTAGGTGGCATCTAATGAGCGGTCCAGGTGACATCTAACAATTATCCTAAACTTCAATGAAATGGTAGTCTAATATGCAGATAAAGAAACAATAGGCAAACATAGAAACAGTATAATCACATAACACAACCAAAGTAACCCAGGGGAAATGCGTACTTTAAATTAAGACAAAAATGTCCAAAATGGCTACAACAAGCATTCTTAATCAAGTTTCCACAGGCAAACTAATGAACTGATATATTCATCAGTAACTTACGGCTCGCACTAAAAACTACAAGATTGAGGCCCCCCAAGTGATCTTGTATATGCCCAATTGTGACATAAAGTACACGTTACGTATACCTGTGTTGACAAAACATTGCTCTTAATTCTATCACCTTTAGAACTGGGGTATAGATCTGGATAGAATTTAATCAGGACCACAGCTGTTCCAGAGTCAGTTGCTATGGAAAGCGGAAGAGATAGTGTTTGAAATGGAGCACATTGGTGTTGGCCAGCTGATTTCATACAAGCACTTGCCATATGAAATGTTCCTTTTTAATTTACTCATTGGGTTCCTTCATCTTGTACCTGTGTGGAGTATAATAATGAACACAGACCACAGGTGGCTGTAAGCAGAAAGATGTTGTCTCAGAGTGCCAGTGATTCAGCAGTTTGCAATAACATGTCGACATAGGGCCATACTGGAGCCCTCACACACACTCCAATCCATATGACTTTAACCTAAAGCTCACACAAAAGCTCAGCTTTAGCATGTATACACTATCCGCCTTCTAGGCTATATCAGCTCCATATACCCAAAATGACATGCACGCGCACACACACACATACATAAACACATACGCATGCACACAAACACACACACATACAAAAAAGTAGTCCAGCTTCAAAACACCACGCGTCCACTCTCAGACTACAATCATCTTTCAAAATTTCTAATTTCTAAAACACATCCTATATATATACTTTCCAGTGGTGGTCCATCATCAGAAAATAAATGTAATAAAATAAATAATATTTTCTTTTCATAAATATGTATTAAATTATTCCCCATAGTCCATTATCTTCATTTCATAGCTTCCAGCGTTGTTAATTTACGCTAGAGCTTTCATCCAATCATATTTCAGCTATCATGTGTTGCCACGCTCCGAGAAACCTTCCCCGAGAACAGAAATCTTTCCTGAGGCCTTCAGAATTCACATTGAAGGCCCGTGTACATCTGATTGGTTATCACAACTGGCTGTTTCAGTTCATTTAAGTTGAATGAACTGAAACAGACAGTTGTGACAACCAATCAGATTTCGAGTTGGCGACACTGGGCCTTCTAGAAGGCCCGGAAGATTTCTTTCCTCGCGTTGAACGTGACACGTAAACGTCCTTTGATTGGATACTGAGGCAGACCGGTGCAGTGCTTCAGTGCTCAGTTTAGCTGGCTAATGCGAAAACGACGTACATCGGTTTCAATGCTTATTATGCTAGTTGTTTCAATTGGTAAGACTAAATATAATTACATTAACCAACTCAAATAAACTAGTTTACACCAACTTGATAATTCCAGTTTTTGATACAATTACAACGCCATTTTCAAGACGGAACTTTCAAGAAAAACTGGATATCGTGAGGATGGGAAGTTTAATGAAACTGCTTTGCAGGTGGGACAATGCGATGTTTAGTGGACAAACTTGTTAAAGCTCACATAGACTACTTTCGGTGGACTTAATAAAACTTTGTAGACTAATCCCTGAAAATCGCCTTTTATTTTTAAGTTGTGACAGTAATATCCAAGCGATCATATAACTGACAGTTTACTACTCTTAATGTATTGTTAATACGGGTGTATTGATTTTAAATGCTCCGGAAATATTAATAAAGTCTGTTGTACTCGACTATGTTAAGGTGATGCAATGCTCACTTATACTGCCAAATATAATGGTTCGAGAGCCATGGCGTCATAATGATGGTATTAGGAGGTGGATTCACTCAGTTTAACATCGTGTAGGACATCGCTGAAGGCCTAGTCGTGAAATGCACGGACCGCCACTGATACTTTCTAATTTCTAAAACATATCCTATATATATACAGCCGCGGAAAAAATGAAGAGACCACTTCAAAATTATCAGTTTCTCTTGTTTTACTATTTATTGGTATGTGTTAAAGTAAAATGTACATTTTAGTTCTATTCTATAACCTACTGGCAACATTCCTACCAAATTTCAAATAAAAATATTGTCATTTAGATCATTTATTTGCAGAAAAATGACAATTGGTCAAAATAGCAAAAAAGATGCAGTGTCTTCAGATCTCGAAGAATGCAAAGAAAACAAGCTCATATTCATTTTTAAACTACACAATACTAATGCTTTAACTTAGGAAGAGTTCAGAAATCAATATTTGGTGGAATAACCTTGATTTAAAATCACAACTTTCATGTGTCTTGGCATGCTCTCCACCAGTCTTTCACATTGCCGTTGGGTGACTTTATGCTACTCCTGGCGCAAGAATTCAAGCAGCTCGGCTTCTTTTCATGGCTTGTGACCATCCATCTTCCTCTTGATCACATTTCAGAGTTTTTTTTATGGGATTCAGGTCTCGAAATTGGGCTGGCCATGACAGGGTCCTGATCTGGTGATACTCCATCCACACCTTTACTGGCCTGGCTGTGTGGCATGGAGCATTGCCCTGCTGGAAAAAACACTTCTCAGAGTTGGGGAACATTGTCAGAGCAAAAGGAAGCAAGTTTTTCTTCCGGGACAACGTTGTACTTTGCCTGGCTGAGGTTTGTAAAAGACCATAAGGATTGAACCAAAGCGGACTGGAAGGTCTCCTAGTTCGTCTTCTCTGATGAGTCCAATTTTCAGCTTTGCCCAACACATGGTCGTCTGATGGTTAGAGGGAGACCTGGAGAGGCCTACAAGCCACAGAGTCTTGCACCTACTGTGAAATTGGACTCATCAGAGAAGACGAACTAGGAGACCCTCCAGTCGGCTTTGGTTCAATCCTTATGGTCTTTTACAAACCTCAGCCAGGCAAAGTACAACGTTGTCCCGGAAGAAAAACTTGCTTCCTTTTGCTCTGACAATGTTCCCCAACTCTGAGAAGTGTTTTTTCCAGCAGGGCAATGCTCCATGCCACACAGCCAGGCCAGTAAAGGTGTGGATGGAGTATCACCAGATCAGGACCCTGTCATGGCCAGCCCAATTTCGAGACCTGAATCCCATAAAAAAAACTCTGAAATGTGATCAAGAGGAAGATGGATGGTCACAAGCCATGAAAAGAAGCCGAGCTGCTTGAATTCTTGCGCCAGGAGTAGCATAAAGTCACCCAACGGCAATGTGAAAGACTGGTGGAGAGCATGCCAAGACACATGAAAGTTGTGATTTTAAATCAAGGTTATTCCACCAAATATTGATTTCTGAACTCTTCCTAAGTTAAAGCATTAGTATTGTGTAGTTTAAAAATGAATATGAGCTTGTTTTCTTTGCATTATTCGAGATCTGAAGACACTGCATCTTTTTTGCTATTTTGACCAATTGTCATTTTTCTGCAAATAAATTATCTAAATGACAATATTTTTATTTGAAATTTGGTAGGAATGTTGCCAGTAGGTTATAGAATAAAACTAAAATGTACATTTTACTTTAACACATACCAATAAATAGTAAAACCAGAGAAACTGATCATTTTGAAGTGGTCTCTTAATTTTTTCCGCGGCTGTATATAGGATATGTTTTAGAAATTAGAAATTTGGAAAGATGATGGTAGTATATATATATATATATATACAGTGGTGGCCAAAATTATTAGAACACTAGACATATTTAAGAGTTTTCAGTTGTTTTTGTTGAATTGGCCATTAAAATACCCTAAAAACTAATTCAATATCTACAAAGTCATCATTATGCTCTATAAACCATAGAATAGAGCCATCATAATGAGATTTAGGTCATTGTCAGTACAAAAACAAGCTAGGCCTTTTTCACTGTCAATTTCACACAATCATGTTCCTGCACAGAAGAAGTGAAATTACTTGTGTAATCATTGTCAGGTGTTATTGCGGTTAAATTGATGGTGATGCAAGAGTCTCAGGACACAGCTCGGCGATTCTTTTGAATGTACAAGGCCTATCCTGCTCATTAAGTGATTGGTAACATCAGGGTTTTGTCACTGAGGCCACACCACCAAATGGTATAGATCCAAAGCCTCTAAAAGCAGTCTTGAAGCACATGTTGCTCTTTGAACATGGCTAAGGTGAAGAGGGAGCGAACGAGTGAGCAACGGGTTCGAATAAAGGCTTTTTTTTTATGCTGGCTGGAGTTACTGCCGCATAGCCAAGAACTTGAGATGCAGTCCAAGCACTGTAAAGTACACTTTAGACCACCATTGCACCAGAACCGAAAGGGGAGAGGTTTCAAAAAGAAACTCTCAGATACACAAGTGAAGCATCTCAAAATTCTCAGTCTTCAGGACCGAAGACAGACTTAACAAGAACTGTGTGACGAGATCAACATCACAATGACTAATGGTGCAACAGTGTCTTCAAGAACTGTCCGTCGGAAACTGGGAGAAGAAGGACTTTTTGGCAGAATAGCAGCAAAGAAACATTACTGAGAGCGAACAGTTGAGTGTAACGCCTGAAATTTGCAAAAGAACACAAGAAATGGACAAAGAAAGATTGGTTTTAAGTGCTGTGTACTGATGAGTCCAGGTTTGAATAGTTTGGCAACAAGCAAAGCATGTGTGTTCCACGAAGTTAGGGGGAGAGATATCAAAATTAGTGTCTCTTGCCAACAGTTAAACGAGGAGGGGGTAGTATTATAGTGTGGGGTGCATTTTAAGCCTTAGGAACAGGTGACTTTGGCTAAATTGACGACATCAGGAATACAAAAGTATACCATTACATTCTGGTGAGGCACGGAGTTCCTTCTTGGAGACGTCTTATTGGGCCTGGATTTACAGGACAATGACCCTAAACATTATTTTAACTATTGCCGGATCTACTGGCGACAAGGAATCTGCTGGAACATTGAAAATGATGGACCGCCCCTCTCAAAGTCCGGACTTCATACCCATCAGGCAAATTCAGGGCAAGTTGGAAAATAAACTTGACAGATCTATTGTAAATTCCAAGGAAAGCCTTTGGCTTGAGTTGCAGAAGGCATGGGATAACATTAGTGTTGATATTCTCAAGAAATATATTGACTATATGCCAGAGAGATGTGCTGCTGTAATTGCTGCAAAAGGTGGGCGTACCACATATTAAAGTTAAAAGTGGATAAAAACAATAGGACTCACTTCATCTGATATTTGTTGTGCTCAGAACAGCCATCTGCATGTTTCATGAACATTATGAAATTAAATCATGTTTTGGAGGCAAAAAAAAGGTAATTATTCACAGATCTGTCAGGTGTTCTAATAATTTTGGCCACCACTGTATATACACTTAAAATGCTAAACAGCAGAAGTTCATGGCACTACAAGGATCTCATGGTGAAAAAGTAATTCAACTTCAGACCTCATTGCCACGATCTTGACCACTTGGTGTTCCATATAGTAATGAGTGCATCTGCTGTGCATTTCCACTGTGTGGTAAAATACTGGATGCAGAAAAAGCCTTTGACTTTTTTTAGTTTCCATCTCTGAGGCTGGACCAGGGCCATGGCCCAAATGCTTTAGTTCGGCCCTGGACTGGGGCAGTGCCGAATAGAGGCTGTCCAAGGGGCTTTATGAAAGAAATGCAATGCAAAAATTAAACCCAATTCATTTCAAAACAGGAAGGTTAATGTCACCTTCCTCTTTTGAAATTTCGTGGGTTTCCTTTTTTAAAAAGTTGCTAAACAGCGGTAATGGCTTTGCTTGTATTTGTAAAGAAAAACTCCATGGATTTAACATTTGTGATATTCATTTCTACAGTCTATGGGTGTTGTGTAATACAAGAGCTCACCCCAATGACCGTTTAAACAGATGAGGAAGCACACTTACGTAGGCTACTACTTGACACGTAACATGAGATGACACATTAAGTATGCTGAGTGCTACTTGAAAATCCTGTCGGTGTCAAAATTCTTGAAACATGTTATATCTGGTTACTAAATGTTGTCCATAAGCATGTGGAGCGTACAATGACATCATCACTTGTTACGTCTGGATATGTGTGAATGGCACTTAAAGCAAAACTATGCCACGATTTGCCACTTTTTGAGGTATGTTTTTTTATAGGCAAGTAGTTTTGGTGTCATCTTCAAATTCATGTTGATGTTATATGGTCATGTGAAGGACCAGTAAACACATGTATCGTTCCCACTAGCCATCCAGGATATGCACACTGTAGTTCTGTGTTCCAGGTCGGAATACCCCGGGAAACAAAAAAAGGCTCTTACAGCACTACATTGCCAACTATATTGCCAAAAGACACAAGTTAACATGTTAACAAGCTTTCATCAGTGTCTACTGTGCTGTTGGTGGAGTTTGCAAGGTGTTTGCCTGCCTTTAAGGTAGTGAGCTCTCTTGTTTTAGACCAAAACTCCTTACTGGTGCTTTAAATAGGTTAACAAATGAAGTGTGGGCTATTTGTGGCATGATGGGACAACTTAGTTAGCTACTGTAAACTGGCCAACTCATCGGTTTTGATTGGAGAGGCACACCCTTAGAGCAAAACAATGTGTCAATGTGCACGTTTGGGTACAATTCCTTAACGGTTTACCCCAAAAACCTAATGAGATCTGTTTCTTAAATTGTGTTAGGGTGTAGAATGGTAATAAACACAGAAGTGCTTGTGCCACTCTGTACAATAACCCTGTCAGTCTGATTTTAGAGAGAGATGATGATACACATGCTTGACAGAATAAGCAGAAAATGTTGCTGCATTATAGCACAGCAACTGTGGCATAATGTACATTTAAAGTCATATTTTCCTTTCAGCCTCCTGATAAATAGCAGTAAGTGATGAATTGATGAACTTCTGTCTGACTTTTACAAATTTAGGATTTACAATTCTTCCAAAGAATGTTGACTCATTCTAAGTCATCTAACACATGCCTGATATAAGTAGTAAAATCATCATAGGCACAGCAGATTACTAATATCTCTATGACCCATCTATTATCTAGAGTGAACTTCACTGAGTTCATCTGGGCTCACCAGTCACTGATGACTCACTCACTCACTCCTTTGAAATCTCTCTCTCTCTCTCTCCTCTCTCTTCCCCTCTCTCTCTCTCTCTCTGTCTCTCTATCTCTCCCCCTCTTACACACACACACACAAGAAGGGGTGGACTGATAGAGAAAGGAATGGGAACAAGAGTCTGGGAGAGAGGAGCCTTGTCAGGGCTGGTACCAGAGGAACAGAGACATAGGGTCTAACACAATTTGTGTGTGTGTGTGTGTGTGTGTGTGTGTGTGTGTGTGTGTGTGTGTGTGTGTGTGTGTGTGTGTGTGTGTGTTTGTGTGTGTGTGTGTGTGTGTGTGTGTGTGTGTGTGTGCGCATGTGTGAGAGAGAGGGAAGTTGTAATCACACGCCAAACATACACACACACACTCACACAGACCCGTTCCCCCTGATTAGTCAAGGAGTTGTCTTGGTCCAGTTTTGGCTGTGTATGGTACAAAACTGAGTTCATGCCCTCTGAAATTTGTTAACTCCATTATAGTAGTCACAGTCATTGTCATCTTTTAATTATAAGAAGTCAGAACGCGGTCAGATTTAGAGCAGGACATACATGTAGTCACTTTTTGGAAGAATTGCAGTCATTTGCAATAGCGGATATTGCAATTGTCAAATAGGAGTTGTTTTGTGTCACTGTTGTATAAACATTCCCATGCCCTTGTCGTCTATTGCTTGGGGGTTGTGTTAATGTTGCAATTATACTCCTGTATTTTGACAACAGACTAAGGAGATTCCAAACAACATGACCACAGGCTGCGGGACCTCATTTCATAGGGCAACGAGCTGTGTGTTATGCGTTTGATGTAATGCCATACATGAAAGGGAGGGATCGAGAAGATTTGTCATTTGCACTCACAGGATACTAGATTGTTGGTGTGCCTTTGAATTTTTATTTTTTGAGCCAATCATATTCACATGAATTCTGACATGACAAGTGACAAGTGGTCATCAGTGTGTGTAACAAAAATATTTAAACTGTTAAATTGTCATTGTGAAATGATTAAAAAGTCTTCCAAGTTCAATGCACACCAGGTGACCAGTGATGAAAAAAGAATGACAGGGAAGGAAATAATGTAATAATTGCTGTAATAATTCGGTTGCATTCTTCATTTGCATTTAAGCAATTTAAGTTTTACACAGAATATATTGGCCAATAACCCAATATAATAGGCTAATAAGGCTACAGTTGCAATACAAATTATTCCATCCCCATTGGGTATTAGGCTTATTGGCAAATTGTTTTTTTTTTTTATTGTTTTTTTCATAAACAAAGTAGACAAGAACAGTTGAAATAGTTCAATAAAACTAGTATTACCATGGTTTTCATCCAAATTCAAAACGAAATGCTACTTTTAATCACTACTGCAGTTTCACAATTATTCAACCCCCTCTCTCAAGCACACCTGGTGCAACTAATCAAGGGCATGATTTGTTCAGGTGTGCTTGAAATAGAACACATACAGTCCTGCTCACCATTATTGGCACCCCAAGTGAATATGAGCAAACAAGCTATGAAAAAATATGTCTGCTGTTAATCCTCTTGGTCTTCCCCTCAAAATATTCATAAAAATCTTCATTGAGGTAAAACATTTTATAGAAATAAATAAATAAAGACAATAAATAAATATTTTTCCCCAAAACATGTGTGCCACAATTATTGGCACCCCTAGAAAAATCTTATAATTGAAATCTAACTGAAGTATATTTCCAGTCATGTTTTACATTTTTAAGTTCACCTGTTTGATTAGGAACTCTTAAGAGGTCAACCATGATTTCCTTTTCCACTGGCGTACAAACATGAGGTGACACAGGCCAAATTCCATTAGTCATTCATCACTATGGGAAAGTCCCAAGAACACAGTGACGATGTGCAATAAAAAGTTGTTGAGCTGCACAAATCAAGAAATGGACAAAAAAAAAATTCTAAACAGTTGAAAATACCCATTTCCACTATCATGGAAATAATAAAGAAGTTTAAAGCGACAGGAGGTGTTAAGAATCAGCCTGGAAGACGACGTGTGTACATTGACCCCACGCACTGTGAGGAGGATGGTTCGACTGGCAAAATAATCTCCAAGGATCACAGCTGGAGAATGGCAGACATTAGTTGAGTCTTGCGGTCAGAAAGTCTCCAAAACTACCATCAGACGCCACCAACATCACCACAGGTTGTTTTGGAGGGTTGCCAGAAAATAGCCTCTGTTGTCAATCAACAACAAACTAAGTGACTACAGTTTGCCAAATGTAAGTCAGACTTTCAATGGTGCCGAGTTATATGGTCAGATGGGGCCAAAATAAAGCTTTTTGGCAACAAACAACAAAGGTGGGTTTGGCGTGGACAGAAAGATAGCCATACAGAAAAGCACCTCATACCCACTGTGAAGTATGGTGGCGGATCTTTGATGTTATGGGGCTGTTTTTCTTCCAAAGGCCCTGGACATTTTGTTAGGATACATGGTATCATGGACTCCATCAAATACCAGCAGATATTAAATGAAAACCTAACAGCCCCCTCCAGTAAGCTTAAAATGGGCCGTGGTTGAACCTTCCAGCAAGACAATGATCCAAAGCATACCTCAAAAATCAACACAAAAATGGTTCACCGACCGAAGAATAAAGTTTTTGCCATGGCCATCACAGTCCCCTGACCTAAACCCCATAGACAATCTGTGGGATGAGCTGAAGCCGAGTCTACAAGTGTTGACCTCAGAATCTGAAGGATCTGAAGAGATACTGTATGTAGGAATGATCTCAGATTCCGTGCCATGTGTTCACCAACCTCATCACACATTATAGGAGAAGACTCAGAGCTGTTATCTTGGCAAAGGGAGGCTGCACAAAACATTTAATTAAGGGGTGCCAATAACTGTGGCACACATGTTTTAGAGAATAATATTTTTTTAATGTCAACATTTTTTTTTTTTTTTTTCAATTATTTTACCTCAATGAAAAGGTAAGATTTTTATGAATATTTTGAGTGGAAGACCAACAGGATAAACAGCAAGGACAGGATTTTTTCATAGCCTGTTTGCTCATATTCACTAGGGGTGCCAATAATGGTGAGCAGGACTGTAAATACCTGGACTGGCTAGAGGTTTGTTGAGAGTGACGTTTGATTGCATGTTAGAAATATGGCTAAGTCAAAAGAATTGTCCAAAAAGTTCAGAGAAGAGATCATTGCCTTGCACAAACAAGGAAAAGGATACAGAAAGATAGCAAAAGCACTGAATGTCCCTACAGATACAGTTGGAAGCATAGTTTGCATGTTCAAAGTTGAAGGAACAGTGACTTTACTACCTGGACATGGCAGAAAGCTATCAATGGCTGCCACCAGATTCCTGAGGAGGCAAGTGGTCAGAATGGAATTCTGTTCTATGAAACTATTCTGGCCTACAGTGAAGCATGGCGGTGGCTCTGTGATGATCTGGGGCTGCTTTGCTGCCTCTGGCACTGGAAACCTGCAGCGTGTAAAGGGCATGATGGATTCAGTCAAGTGTCAGGAAATCTTATGAAAAAAGGAATGCCGTCTGTGATTAAGCTGAAGCTGGACCTTCCAACGGGACAATGATCCCAAGCATACCTCAAAGTCCACCCAGGCTTGGTTTCAGAAGAAGAATTGGAAGATTCTAGAGTGTCCGTCACAGTCGCCTAACTTGAACCCCATCAAAAATCTCTGATTTGAAGTAGACAGTTGCAAAACACACCCAAGAATATGAATGAACTGGAGGCCATTGCCCTCAGGAACGCTGTCAGAAGCTGGTGTCTGGCTATGCATCACGTTTGCAGCAGGTCATAAAAGCAAAAGGGTGCTCTACTAAGTACTGAAGATGCTTGTCATGATGGGGTTGAATAATTTTGAGACTGCAGTAGTCATTAAAGGTAGCATTTTGTGTTGAATTTGGATAAAAACCATTGTAATATTATTTTCATTGAACAGTTCTTGTGTAATTTGTTTATTGCAAACAGCTGAGAAATTGTATATTTTGCCAATAAACCTAATGTGCAAGGGGGGTTGAATCATTTTGATTACAACTGTATAAGGCCTATTATAACTAGGCAACCTATATGATGATGGCGATTCTTAATACTTTGCTGAGAGACTTAATGCATTTTTAGAAGAGTAAAGGGAGATCGAGGCGTTGATTGGTAATCTTAACTGTGTTCTATGACGTAAAAAAGAAGAACAAATTTTAGCTTCTCTGTCTCACTTTTTGATGCACAAATGAATGATAGGCTCCTGGATTGTCTGTGTAGCCATTTGGTAGGTCGTACGTATTTGGTTGTGTTATGATCATTTAGACTCGAAAGGCCACTGCAAAACCAGAGATTCAGATTGACATCACCTAGCTTCAAACAGGTACACTTATCCATTCTCTTTCTCTCTCTCACTCACTCACTCACACAAGCTTACCATTTACAGACTTCTCCTCAATGTCAATGGTTAACTGTTATCAATTTGGTGCCTGGCTACGCTGGTGAACGAGTCAAACAGATAGGAGAGGACAGTGACCTCGTACACACACACACACACATACACACACACACACACACAAACACACACACGCGCACACACACACACACACACACACACACACACACACACACACACACACACACACACACACACACACACACACACACACACACACACACACACACACACACACACAGAGATCAGATAAAGAAGACAAACCACTGAACAACATTACTGCTGTGGTTCGCTAGTGGACTTGTCAGATGTTCAGGTAGCTCAATACTGTTCTATGCATGGTGGCCAGAGTGAAGAGAGGATCGCAGTGAGTAAACCTCACTCCCTTACCACTTTAGACAACAGACACTATCACCCATGGACTTTAGCCTCCTTGCTAGCACGCCGCCTGTGTACCAGGATGTGGGTTCGAGTCCAGAGCTCGACTGTGCTTCTCACAGTTACTCTGGGGCTTTCATTCAGCACCGACTCCTCCTTGATAGCGGACAACCACAGACTGGACCAGGTCTTGGTGTCACACAAATCCACAGCAATTAGCACAGTATAACCCACTGTCTGTTCTCTTAAACAGCACAGGCTTTAAAAAAGAACCTACTGAGGACAATTAACTCACTTTAAAGAATATCTTCCATTGAGCATCCCTGAAAGGGAATTTGTCAAAAGTCAACAGATCAGTGTGTCAGGACACTAAGGACTAACACAGTCATACTGATTGGAGGACTGTAATACTCCTGAAGATCAGAAGACTATGAGGCTGTAACTGGTTATGAGACTAGTTATAAGACACATATGTATTGAAATTAAGACTAGGCAACCATATACATAACAGTACAGTGGCAAATGACAAAACTGAACCGTCTCATAGTCCAACCCTGCCAGTTCAAATGGTGACCATAAGAACAACTTATCAGCAATCGGACTGAGGAGAAGAAAAGAGCAGTGAGGATCTGGACATAATAATAAGTCCTCCATAGTGCACACCCAAGGCACACATTGCACAGTGCACATTAGTACGCTCTACAAATACACACATGCATGCATGCATACACACACGAATACACACATGTACACATATGATTACCCATACACTATCTACATACACAAACTCACCTTCCAAACACATACACACACATTATTAATACACCAGTATACTCTACACATACAGTACTGTGCAAAAGTTTTAGGCAGGTGTGAAAAAATGCTGTAAACTAAGAATGCTTTCAAAAATGGAAGTGTTAACAGTTTATTTTCATCAATTCTTCATAAATTAACAAAATGCAGTGAAGGAACAGAAGAAAATTCTAAATTAAATCAATATTTGCTGTGACCTGCCTTTGCCTTCAAAATAGCATAAATTCTTCCAGATACACTTGCGCACAGTTTTTGAAGGAACTCGGCTGGTAAATTGTTCTAGCATCTTGGAGAACTAACCACAGATCTTCTGTGGATGTAGGCTTCCTAAAATTCTTCTGTCTCTTCATGTAAACCCAGACAGACTCGATGATGTAGAGATCAGGGCTCTGTGGGGGTCATACCATCATTTGCAGGACTTTCTGTTCTTCTTTAAGCTGAAGATAGTTGTTAATGACATTGGCTGTATGTTTGGGGTTATGTTCCTGCTGCAGAATACATTTGGTGCCAATCATACGCCTCCCTGATGGTATTGCATGATGGATTAGTATCTGCCTGTATTTCTCAGCATTGAGGACACCATTCATCCTGACCAAATCTCCAACTCCACTTGCAGAAATGCAGCCCCAAACTGGAAAGGAACCTCAACCATGCTTCACTGTTGCCTGCAGACTCTCATTATTGTACCTCTCTCCAGCACTTCGGCGAACAAACTGCCTTCTTCTACAGCCAAATATTTCTAATTTTGACTCATCAGTCCAGAGCACCTTCTGCCATGTTTCTGCACCCCAGTTTCTATGTTTTCGTGCTTAGTTCAGTCACTTGGCCTTGTTTCCTTGTCGGGGTAGAGCTTTTTGGCTGCAACTCTTCCATGAAGACCACTTCTGGCCAGACTTCCCCGGACAGTAAATGTCTGTACCTGGGTACCACTGGTTTCTTCCAGTTCTGAGCTGATGCCACTGCTTGAAATCTTCCGATTTCGAAGGTAAATAAGCTTGATGTGTTTTTCATCAGCTGCATTAAGTTTCCTTGGCTGACCACTGCGTCTACGATCCTCAACGTCTTCTTCAAAAGAGCTTGAACTGCACATTTTGAAACCCCTGTCTGCTTTGAAATCTTTGTCTGGGAGAGACCCTGCTGATGCAGTATAACTACGTTGTGTCTTGTTGCTGTGCTCAGTCTTACCATGTAAATGGATAAAAAAAAACATTTATTGTCTACATTTTTCAAAGCATTCTTAGTTCATAGCATTTTTTCACACCTGCCTAAAACTTTTGCACAGTACTGTACATCCGTAGATTTTCTAGTACATTCTAGTCTCAGCGAAGGACTAGTAGGCTACATGCCTAACCTGGTGAATCAGTATCACCAGTGTATGTGCAATGATGAAAAAGGCTGCCAAAACTCACAAGTGCCAGGGGCATGTTTTCACCATACTTTTAAACGGTCTTATGTGGTATTCGAATTTAAGAAAATTAAAATAACGCCACAAATAATGTACATCAAACAAGATTACAAAACAGGGGTTTCATGTGACCCTACAAAATATTCTGAGAAGAATTCATGGCTGCTTATATTCAGAGAAGAATTCATGGTTGCTTAATTAAAGTATGTTATCAACCAAGCCAATTACGTAAATGTCCTGTCCTAGCCTGGATACCAGATCGAACTTAGCCCCGCCCACAACATTTGAGGTCTGGAAGTTTGGTCTGGCATTGCTCTGTTGAAGAGAAAATATGCCCGACCAAAAACACTACAGCCAATCAAATTGTCAGGGCGGGGTTTATACGATGCTGGACAGATGATCAACAGTAAAGTAATGAACCACGTCACCAAAGAGCCCTTGGGTTGAACATGCTGCCACAGAAGAGCTGAAAATGTGAAGATATTGCCATTGAGTCTGTCATTCCTACGGGATTCGGTGAAAATGTACTTTATCAGCTATGTTATAGTCATACTAAGTTGCTCTGATTGGTGGTAGGTCTATCCAATTGAGCGAAGAGGCATTTCTTTTCCTGGTTCGGTTGAAACACGCCCCATAATCACAGCTCAATTGGAGCAGTATCAGACTCATATTCTGACTAGAATTATGAGTATAACAACGTCAGGCTAGTCCTGTCCTGTACAATGCTGTGTATACTGGTGACGCCAAATCAATCATGTTGGTGGTCATGATGGTGGAGATTAAACTGAATAGATGTCTTTTTCACAGCATTGATTTGTCAGACACAGACACATTCATAGCTAAAATAGATTATACACTACAATCATTCAACAACGTCGGGTATTTAAAATATGTATGAGATGGCAGCAGAGTTTTTGCATATTTTATTTATTGACATGACATGTTTAAGGGCTGAATTATCTCAGTGGAAAAACACACACACACACACACACACAAACACACACACACAAACACACACACACACACACACACACACACACACACACACACACACACACACACACACACACACACACACCCCCACACACACACACACACACACAGAAAGACACTTTTACATTTAGTCATGTAAGGACCATCCCCTACACACACCTGTAAAGACTGCCACCTGACACACATCTAATCATACCACCCTCACAAT
>NC_137926.1:16928090-17025590 GCF_963457725.1 Sprattus sprattus | reverse complement strand
GTATCAGGTAAACAGTAACACCCTTTATTGTTAGTGTGTATAGTGGCCTCTCACTCCACGAACGAATACGAAAAACATACCACAATCTCCTCAAATGAACTTCCAATTATTGCATTATTAATAGCTAAAATAATTGCCAAGATCCAGTTGTGTGTCAGTGTTTCTGTAGGGTCTGCATGTATCTAGGTAGGACTATAATGTGTATGTGTGTGATGAATGATTATTGATTACATCTGTGCTTGAGTGGCGGGAGGAGGATATGTACAAAGGGGCTGTTTTGTGTTAGTACATTATGGTGTTGTGTGTGTATGTGACTGAGTGTGTGTGTGTGTGTGTGTGTGTAAGCGTGTTCGGGGGGTGATAAGGGAGTGCCTGGGACACAGTCCACTGTAGATTTCTCCCCGGGACAATAAGCCTTTGAGAGGGAGCGGCTGCTTCAGTTTCACCGGCCTCTCTGTTGCATCTGAGCTGTCACAAGCCACATTGTTGAGACGAATGTGTGTAAAGATGGCATATCTGAGCTATTCACACCTTGGAACAACACCCCCAACCACAACTAGATGAATTGCAACTAAAATACATGGATGAAGAGAACACACACACAGACACACAGAGACACACAGACACACAGACACAGACACACACACACAAACACACACACACAAACACACACACACACACACACACACACACACACACACACACACACACACACACAGACACACACACACACACTTCATATGTGAGCTATTCACACATTAACGAAAATGAAGTCACCCATGACTAAATAAAGGGCATTGCAAAACACAGGGACACTAAGAGATCACACACACACACACTCACACACAGACAGCCGACTCTCTGAGCTATACACACATAAGAACTATAGGGCAAAAAAACATGTAGACTATGACTATGAACACAGACAAGCACATAAAGAGATTTTTTTTTGTAGAGCAGAGGTTCACACATCTCACACTGTACATGGTTAAAGCCAGAGCACTACTGTGCGAACTCTACTCTGTGCTCATGCACATGCACAGGTTAAAAAAAGATTTATGAGGGGTATAGATAACCAGTGCAATATGAACCCAAAAGTCTTCTTTTTGGCGGCAAAGACCGGTCCTTATCAAAGGTCATCGAAGTCCGAAAGAAACAACACGGCCACAACACTTGTATCAGTGAGAGAAATCAGAGAAAAAGATACAAGGATAGTGTCTCTGCTTTTACAAAATTGTGTAAAACACACAGCGGGGCCTGTTATCCATCCAATTAATCAGACAGATTTATGAGTGACCTTCTCTTTGGCAGTGGCATGACAGGGTTATGACCAGGTTATAACATTATTTCAATCAACCGCTCTGTGAGGTGTCAGGCTACTTACTTTTTGCTAGTCTTGAGTAAGTCACTTCTAAATCAACCAAGTCAAAAATGATTATATCACATCAACAGTGCCAGCACGTTTCTGTGTTTGTGTGTGTGTGTGTGTGTGTGTGTGTGTGTGTGATAATCCCTGTCAGTATCAGGGCCGTCTGGAAACTTTCCTCTTAAGTCAATTTTGAGTGTCATGTGTGTGTTGTGTGTGTGGGTTGAATGGAACCAGCCAGACTGGTTTGAAGGGGCATACACACTGAGGATCAGGACAACAATCATCGGCACTCTGATTTAAGTGGTTTAGTTCACCATTCAAACCCTTCAAGACACATATCTAAATCCACTGACTATTCCGTTGCTTCTTTCATTTCCCCCCCTTTCATTTCATTTCTAGTTGTTACTATCCATCTCATTTAGGTTTAGATTGAAAAATACGCTCAGTCTAACATATCTGAGTGTAGATCTTCGATCCATCAGTTAAGCATCTCATAGCCTAGTAAATAGCCTAAGACTACAAGAAACAGAAACTGAATATTACTCTTGACACCACCCAACCATCGAATGCGGGCTACAACTGCGACCTCGGAAACGTCATGGAGGCAAAGTCCTGTGCCTCCCTAAACAAACGCCACAGAAAATGTTCCAGAGCGGATCATATGCAAAATGACCAACAACCGACTCCAGATGACCCAAACTTGTATAACATCATACTACTGCACAAAATGACACTGAATAACAGCGAGCATAAGTTAGTAAAAGGTGGGCGTTGCTGAAATGATACCCGCCACAGGTGAGTTTTCAAATGGCGTTTTTACCCGGCTGCAGCTGAATAAACTAAAGTATCCTGCTCCAACGGTTACCTTGATGGCGGTAACTGAGATGGAACTTTATAGCCTACCATCCATTAAGTCTAAGAGCAACTTTTTAGTGGCCTTGTTGATCATAGTTGGAAAGTCAGGGCAGCAGTGCATTTCCATCATACCTGTGTGTCATCGACATCATCTCTGATAAGTTCCCCGATGTAGTACTGCTCCAACCAGCGCCGGGCGTTCACTGAATGCCGGTGTGGGGGTCCGTCCAACTGTTGGTTGATGTCCGTCCCTGAGCGTCGCAGGATGAGCGCCTCGCCGCCGGGGTGCCTACTGAGGAAGCCCGTCACATCGTAAACCCTTGTGCCCAGCAGTACCCAACACGAGTCCTTAGTGCAGTGCCGTGAGACCTCCTTCGTAGAGAAAAAACGGGGGGATACAGATGGGGACATGTCTCCAATCCTTTTCACGTCCAAGCAGTGATTTTGATTTCATGCAATGACAACTGACAGACTCCCCAACCTTCCGCAAGTCACTTCACTAACTCCCCCCTACACACACCCTCTCTCAAGCTGGACTTAGCTCCGCGGTCTCATTAGCATCTCATTAATGATTGATGACGAAGCTTTCCCCAAGCCCAGATGGGTGGATGGATGCACCTGTTGCGCTGCTGTTTCAGGAAGCTTGAGCACTCCTACAAGTATAGTCCCGATCTGTCCAGTTGTATCTTAAAAACTGTCGCTTATATAGATTACAAACAGTGCTAAACAACAAACTAGTCCACTTCCTTATTTTAATGGTTCGGGTGTTTAAAAAAAAAAAAAGGGTTTCCTGTCTGAATGAGCGCACAATCAATTTAAGGATCCTTCAAGAGGACCATTGGAGAAGTTACTTAATTTGATATTTTGGTGGGATATTATGGTGGGCCATGGAGCGTATAAATCCATCCTCCAATGTAACAGAACTTTACAAATATTTTACACTGCTTATCGACTTCACCTCTAGATGGCAGAGCTGCACTGCACACTTGAGGATGAGTGACTGTGGATAGCTCCACGAAACGCTGACGTAATAGCTTAAGCTGATTGGCTACTTTGGCGATTCTCAGAAATCCTAAGGCGCCATCTACCTGTGACATTATCAACAAGAACAGGCTACTGCACATTGGAACCTTTATGGGAAAACATAAAACTAAACTTAACAAATAACCATAATCACTTTTGTTTCGTTTCTTTTTAGTTTATAATCTAAATGTCTTAATGTTATCTCACAATCAAAATACAAATACAGTAGTCCCACAGTCTGTTACATTTTTGTTTAGTATGTCTGTCTCTGCATCCCCTCTTTGTGTATGCCAATTTTTATTTTTCAGAACTTCTTTACAGGTGTGCTTTAGTGTAAGTTAAATATTACTTCAATAAGGTTTGGCAAGGTAAAAACATACAAATTAAGAGAAGGGGATTAAAATCAATTTAAAGGTACAGGTCAATATATTCCAAAATGGACCCATATCCAGTATTTTACCCAGTAAGCATTACAATGATGCAATGCTACATGACACAAGTCATAGTGTTGCCCTTACATAGGGGCCCACACATCCACAGAAGTTCGTAGCTGTAGTCAACAGTGGCTCCGCTTGAGACTGGGAGTCTACAGGGGCTTCACACCTGAAGAGATAGTGAGCAGATGACTGCTGACAAACAGGGCCATAGATACACTGGTCTGATAAACAGAACAAATGCCATACATATAATAAATTACAACCATTTGAGATAAGGGTGCTATTAGAGAAATAATGTGCTACCTTGTGGCCCATGTGAAAGATTTATGATCTGTACCTGAGAAGAGAATCCCTCCTCCCATGAATCCCTCCTCACCCCCGAGAATAAAGAACCATCAAAGGTGACAAACTCTCTAACTGCTCACCTGCAGGAGTCCCTAACAACACTTCCTGGAAAAGCAGGATTGCTCTGTGAATGCGCTGGTGATGTCACACTAGGGCTCACATAGAGGGTCTAAGGCGGAGAATATTGATAGAAACTCTCCAATTCTGAATTGAAGTGGGTCTATTTTACCAGATGGACAAAAGAAAATAGATACACCGATATATCATAATATTTTTGCTTGTGATATATTGTCGATACACTGACACCAAATATCAATTCTTTTTTTCAGACTCAGAACAGTTAAAAATGAATTTATTCACCTAACCATTCTAGTCTTCCAGAGCATCACTACCCTCCACCCCCATGTCTGGGGTTCTTTTTAGAGTGGTAATGGTCATGGAATGCAATTATTTCATTTCTTTTACAGTTACTGGCTGGGATGAGAGTGCACTTTTTTACTTTTTCTGTTTTGTAACTTTTCTTTTGTTTTGTTTCCTTGGTCTGTTTTTGTTATGTTTTTTGTTTGGGTTTTTGCCCCCCGCAGTCGTGTCATCGTATGCTGCGAGTAAAGGATGAAATAAAAAGAATTATGATAAGAAAAAAGAAAGAAAGAAAAAAAAATAATAATAATTAAAAAAATATATATTAAGTAGCAGAGTCCCCCAATTAAGGGGGGGGTGGTGGGAATAAAAAGAAAAAATGTATACACTCACACGTCCTCACTGTTTTGCACAAACTTGATCGCATTAAAGGTATCCATAAGCCATGCATACCCATTCACACACATAAATAACATGTTGAGTTTTCAAGGTCGTTTACCATCATTGCCTCCTGCTCTACTTCCTGGAGAGGTGTTTTATTCCTGCCCCTGCCTTCTAATTTTACCCACGGGAACAAAACAAAAGATTGCTGAATAATTTAAAGACCGTTTCTGGCACTGATATGCAGAAATGTGAGCCCCCCACATACACCTCACCACTTTAGTTCCCGCCCCCTCAACCACCGCCCCATTTGAAGCTCTGACCGCACACGGTGATGTCAGCACACCAGTGCTGAGCTGCTTGTTCTCCTTCCTGAAGCTGATTGGCCATGCGACGGTCACTCACACCTGTACACAGGTATAAAAGAACTGGGCCAGCATTTGTCAGAACACACCAGCATCATCTGACACCCAGAGAAGAGCGATCATCACCATGGCAACAGTTGTACCCGTGAGTACCTGGCACGTTATGTCTGTAGGTCATAAGGTAGTTCTGTCTATCGTAATGAATTTTAACACTGAAAAGAAATGTAACCTCCTTGATGGAGTTTTATAAGGGAATGGCCGTGTTAGAGAACGACTCAGAGTTTGTGGGTCATAGAGATTCAGAGCATGAGACGTGGGCTTAATAGTGATGTGGGCAAGGGTAATGGTCTCATAGAGTGATAGAGTTTTAAGGTTGTGGATAGGGCTTTATGATAACACAAGTCAATTTGCCTTGGCTTTACTATGATGGAGTTGTAGGGTGATGAAATGTTGAGGGTGGTGGATGATTAGGGATTCGGGGTGTTGGGGGGCTGTTTAGGCGTCAGGGTGGTAGACTTCTTCGATGATTGTTTTGGGGTTGTGAGGTTTTACAGTGGTGATACATTAAGATGGTGGACTTTAAGGTGATGATGATTTAGGTTGATGAGATGCTGGGGTGGTGGACCGCCAAGATGATCATTATCTGGAGTTTTGAAGTTCTACAGTGATGCAGTAAGATGATGAGATGTGGACATGACTTTTAGGGTGATGAGATTTCTATTTTTTAAGATTAGTTTTTTGGGCTTTTTTGCCCCCGATCAATAGGACAGTGAAGGTTTGAAGGAAATGAGAAGAGGTGGGGAGTAGGATCGGGAAATGACAGCGGGTCGGATTAAACCTGTGTCCCCGTGGGCGAGCCCGTATATGGTCGGGGCTACTGCTTGCGCCACAGCGCCCCCCAGGTGATGAGTTTTTAGGGTGATGAGGTGTTAGGGTAGCGGACCTCTAGTGATAGAGTCTTGGGGGTGAGGGTGGTGAAGGTGTGATGTGTGTCCATGTGTCCTGATCAGGTATCAGTAAAACAATCTGCTTGTGTGCCACCTCTCGGCAGACAGATCCTGAAGTAGTGTATGTTGGTGAGTGCATGCTAGGATTGTATTTCAATCTGCCAAGGTGATTAATTAAGTTTAAATTAAGAAGTGCACAGGAACACTAATCTATTCTCCAGATAGGCTATAAATCCTGTGTCAGATGTGAGATTGCATTACAACTGTTTCGGTTAGGTCCCCAGTATTTAACCTCTCATCTCCATCTCCCTCCTTTCCATCTCTCTATGTTTGTATTTCTGACTCACTCTCTCTGTCTCTTACTTTCTGTCTGTTACTGTCTCAATATTTTTTTTGTGCCTCACATTTATCTATCTCTCATCCCTGTCTCTGTTTCTATCTTTCTGCCCTCTGTTCTCTGCAGTGTGCGTCATGTTATGGCAGTAGAAGTGTCCAGCCCCTGCAGCTCTTTGGGAAGTCCCCCAACAGCAGCTACATGTCGCTGTTGCAAAACCGTAACCCTCGTGGAGGCCCCCGGCCCCGACTGGTCTGCCATGCCCCGAAGATGTCGCTGCGGCAGATCTGTCGCATTCTGCGTGTGATGCGCCAGGTTCGCAAAAGGGAGGCTGCCGCCGCCGCTGCTGCCACCAGGTCAGTCTGCACGACAGCATCAAAAGGTTACTAAACCCCCAAACAAATAAACCAAAGAACTAGAAGTGAAAAATACTATCTTGTGCATCACACATCATGACATGTGTTTATTCACCAGTTTTAGTATATCAAGCAGCAGTATGCGGTAGGTCTAACTAATGCAGACATCCATTATAAGACAAACCTGGAGGCAACTATGTAGAAATCTGGTCTAAATGTGTGTGGGAATTACTAGTGTGTTCAGGACATTTAAAACTCAAATAACAGTGCAGATACAAACTGAAAACAACCCAGCTGATCTGGCCCTGATCTGGTAGGCATCAGCTCTGGGTCCAGAGTTCGCTCCCGGAGAGACTTATTCCCTTTCTCTCATTTTAAACATGAGACCTGTGAACTGACTCGTCCTAGACAACAGTTCATTCTGAGCACAACGAGCCTTTTGACGTCTGTCTGTTATAGTGTTTAATGTGAAGCCTGTGAGCTGACTCTGTCTGGGCACTCAGGGAGACCCCTGTGCATGGACTGCCATTTGTACCCAGAGAACTTACTCCTGTTTCTAACCGAGCCATGTCATGTCCAAGACAGTAGCCAGTTACGATCCTAACCACACCATATCAAATCCAGATCCAAACCAGAAGGTTCTGCTATCTCAATGAGGCTCCTGTCTGACACCTGTCTAACTCATGTTCGGTGTGTGGAGCCTGTGTGCAGACTCTGATTCCTGTCAATAGCCTGTGCACTGGGTCTAACTCCTCTTGTCTGTTGGCAGAAAGCAGGGCACTGCCGTCTCGACCCCCAGTCCTCCTCCTGGGCCGCCTCCTGGGAAGAGCACCGGCAAGAGCACCGGCAAGAGGTGCCTCCTCAACTGCCTGCGCCGCAGACGCAACGCCAGCCTGAAGAGAGTGGGATAACAGTGGCTGTGCTTCTGAGAGAGCCAAAACCCCCCTGGGGGCAGTTTTTAGATGTGCGAGGGCCACCTGCAGGAGGAAGAGGACCCAGGAGACACCTCCAGCATCATGTGTGACAGTTTTGACAGAACACACACTCAACATGATCAACATCCTTTACTACGAGCAGCAGCAGCAGAAGTTTCATCTTTCTCCTCTTCCACAGCATTATTCGCTACGACTAACTACAATCATATCATCATGATATATTTCACCATCTTTAGTATCATTGTCATCACCATCATCCATTTCATCCCCTTTACAGACCTATAGAAATTTTGGACCTGTGAGATACTCCTTTATGTTATGGGAGGGAATCTGACACAGCTATACATCTTCTCAAACACTCTTTATCTATGTTTTTCCCTCAAAGACTCTCATCTGTGGACTCCCCCTCACCCCCTGTGTGTGTGCGTGTGTGTGTGTGTGTGTGAAATTCCAGAGGCTGAAGCTTGTCTTGTTGGCACGCTGCTGTAATTACAGCCAGGGCAACCTGACCCAAGTCAGGAAACCGGACCTGCTTGTTTGTATGTTTGTATGTTTGTTTGTTTTATGTGTTTGTTTGTTTTCAGCAAAGTGCATATATACAATAGAAAGTTATACAGGCCAATTCTATATTGCTACCAAAAAAAGCTGCATTAACTGGTACAATAATTTTCATTTTGTATTTATTAAACTCAATAAATATAGCAATATGTCAAAAACAATGAATACATGTGTGTTTCTTATTATATCAGTCTGTTATATCAATTCTGAACATATCAACTTATTATAAATTATAAGCTGTTCTTTAATTTATTGAAAGTAACTTTGCTGTCCATTTTTGTTTGTTGTCCTGTATTTGGAGTGCTCCCTTGAAACGGTTTTCCTGACATTTACAGTCTTGTGTGTTAGCAGTTAAGCTATAGTTCAATATAAATAAAACTAGATTGATTTGACAAAACATGACAATTCATGTCTACATTATTGCCCACATTATCTCTGTGTCAGTGTATTTAAAAGCACATTTCTTTCCATGTATGCTCCAGTTCCTTGAGTTATTTATCAGTTGTTCAGCACTGTTAAATACACATCAAAATGTAACCACATAGCCCAGGACTCTGGGTTGGCCAAAACCAATCAGACCAGAGTGTTTCAGAGAACAGGTTAACACACCTGGTAAGTGTGGAATGTGTTAGAGGACACTCAGAGTAGATATTCTAGTGGTGTGGGATGTGTGTGTGTGTGTGTGTGTGTGTGTGTGTGTGTGTGTGTTTGTGTATGTGTGTGTGTGTGTTGAGGAGTGAGTGAGTTCAATGGAAAACTGTTGTAAAACACTTGTGAGGATGGTCATTCGGGTTTCATGTGTACCCTTGAAATGTGAGCCTTAAAAATAACACACATCCTCCCAGGAAGCAAGCACACATATTTCTAAGACAATCAGGATGTCTCAGACATTATGTACTTTTTGTGTTAATATATGTCTGCAACATTGCCTGGATTTAAAATAATAATAAAACACTTTATTTGTATAGCCCTTTCATTCAAAACAATGCAGCTCAAGGTACAATAGCAAAGAAATGACGTGCACAAGGAAATTACATGCACAGTGATCCACATAAAAAATGGACATCAAATAAACATAAAACATAAAAACTAGGATAGAGTGCATAAAACAAATATAAAACATATACACAGGGATAAACATAAACACAGGGATGAAGTGCATAAAGATTTAAGATTAAAAAAAATTGAATACATAAAATGCATAACATACAATAGAAAATAAAACTCTGCAGAGGTATATTTCATGGAACCCCTTAATATCACATATAAATATTATTGAATACCTAGTATCTAGTAATCTAGTTTCTAATGACATAAGAGAAAAAATCCTTCAAAGTCAACCAATATGTGCATACATTACACCTAAACTGGTTTAGTCACAGTAGTGTGTTTAAGGACATTTTCAGTTAAATTCCAAATGAATACATGGATTTAGTCGTGCCCCAGTTCTATGTCCGGGTACCAGCACTGGAATGTGTGAGCAGCTCTGCTGAAAGTTTCATGTGAGATGTTGTCTCAGCGCAGCAGGGCCGTGTTGGAACAAAGGAAGTGCTGCTCAAGTTTCTCTTCAGGGAGGAAGTCGATGTCGCTGTGGTTTAAGACACACACACACACACACACACACACACACACACACACACACACACACACACACACACACACACACACACACACACACACACACACACACACACACACACACACACACACAATGTACTTAAACCCTACATCACATACACTTCAATCCTCATGCACATGCTTGCACGCACATGTACACACGCACATGTACACACGCACATGTACACACACACACACACACACACACACAAACACACACCAGCCTTTCATATTCAGCATGCAAAACCTCATATGCACACACAAAGACAAGCTTACATTCTCAAATACAATTGTATACTCATAATAACATTCAAACATATCTCAGCCAGTTTAAGTCTCTCACCACACATAATAGCACTCACAAACACACAGAAATACTACAGAAAGCGGACTTAACTGGTGACAAAAGTCATCTTACACATATGGACTCTTCTGTTACTCTGACTAGGAAGGAGTCAATATTTCAGTATATTTAACCTCTCCCTCATATAACCCCATATCTCAGGTGGGAACCTCTGAAAGTCCCATTCATGACCTGACACAGTTCACAAGAACCTTGTCAGTGTAAATTATATGATGTGCATGTTGTGTGTGTTTCATGAAATGTGCAATGATGTGTGTGTGCATGTGACTAGCGTGAAGACATTTAAAAACTCATGGAGTCTGGATGAGAGAACCTCCAGACTGCTATCGGCTTGGATAATGGAGTAAGAAGTGCTTGTGTCCTTTCTCACCAGCTGTATCTGTTCATGCCAGGTGTTGCCCATCTTTAAATTAGCCCTACTGTTAGCAGAGAGTCAGATGCCTCTGTCTGTATCCTCATGCTCAAAAATTGTAATGCATAATGTCTGTTTTAGTACCATGAAGCACTTTGACAGATCCCCTTTTGAACTGCCTTAGCATGTGTTGGAGCTTCCTGAACATTGGCAATCAGTGTGTGGCAATGAGTTAGCGATGCTGTTGAAAACACCACAGCAGCCACTCTGTATTAGCCTGTACGAGGCACACATACTAATGTGTTGTGAATGTGTTGTGAGTGTGTTGTTGTGCGGGCCGACTTTGAACAATGTGTCTTGTGGGGTAAATAGCATGTGTTGTGGTGTGTGTGTAGATGTGAATGTAGGATATGGGCTATTTCTGGGGTGCTGCTGTGAGACATACACTGTGTGTGTGGATGTGTGCGTGTGGACGTGTGCACGTGTGAAGTGGTCAAGAGGATTTAGGTATAGAAAGCACCCCATGACGATAGCATCAGTCGTCGAAGCGGCTCCTCAGGTGTCAGATTTGTAATTCCATTCGGTCACCAGACTGACAGCACTGTCCCCAAACGGGCTCACGTGAACACCAAATCAGGCCAGCAGAGAAAACAGACACAGCCACACGCACATACACACACACACACACACACACACACACACACACACACACACACACACACACACACACACACACACACACACACACACACACACACACACACACACACACACACCCCTTCCTACCACTTGCACATAAGGCTGTGTGCACTCTATAACCTCAAAACATAAGCCAGTGGTTGCAAACACATTCAACAATGAAACATGCAAGAAATCACACCTGAAGGCCTTTAAAGATTTACAGACAGTGTGCTTAGGAAACCGTGTCTGTATGTTTCACTACCCCACTAATATACATGTGATTCATTGAAAACATCTTTCTCCTTTTCTCTTTTTGAACCATTGTTATCGCCAGATCACCACCACCATTCCAGATAATATTGATAACAATCATCACTGTATCACTAGCCTACTACAATCATCACCACAAAGATTGCAATCTACGATATTATGCTTTTGACAACCACTACCATCCATCATTACCATCACCACCACCGTTATGAAAGATAATTTGTGTGTTTGTAAGAGAGAGAGATAAAACATATTGCCAACAAGATCAACATCAATCAAAGGCAGGCAGACAAGAAAGCAGAAACCTGTGAAACCGGTTTCCCGTAAACCCACTAGAGGGCGTCTGCTCCATTGACTTCTGATATACACACTAACACACATGCCAAAGTCAATCCTTTAACTTTGGGATGATGCCTATGTTGTGATCAATCGATATTGCACTTATTTGTCGTGTTAGGTCAGTTAGGTTATCTGTTATAGGATTGGGTTATCTGTTAAAACATTCAAACCGCATTAAAAGCTAAAGAACACCGCGTCCGGTACAAGTTTTCTGAACACTGATTATAGAAGTGCATGTATTTTAAGTAAAAAAAATAATATTAGAAAAAACACGTTGGATCTTGGCCGAGTCCTTCAACACATAACTATATTTGCATATATCTAAAATTTGAACAATTTAACCATCTTGGCCATAGAACCATAGACATGTATACATGTCTATGAGTCGTACCACGAGGGAGGTTTGATTCTAAGCACTTCACGCAAGCGCGCATCTTGCTGAGTTTTGTTTACCTTAGTAACCATGGCGGAGTTAGAGGACAGCGAGTTGCTGGAAGACAAGAGACGACTTGTTGACCTTATACATAATTTAAGGTAACAATAAGGCAACATTTTAGGAATACTGGTTTAACGATCACTTCTCGCATCCAATGATGTATTTTTGCTTATTTTGTTTATGAAAGTAGCTTAACTACCACCGCTGACGGCTAACTTAGTCAGTAATGTTTCCGTAGATATCCTATCAAATCTGAACCAAATCAATGTTTTACACTCACTGGTCTTTTCTAGACGCTCAAATGAGTTTCTACGAGCTGAAACCGACGTGTTTGAGCGGTATTGTGGTCGTTTGGACCCACGTGAACTTGTGGTACAAAGTGGAACTGACGGGGACACGGGGCCGGTAAAGTACCTCGTCTGTCGTTGTTTACCGGTCAGGCTACATTTATGAAAAGCCTTAACTCCTAAAGGACTCAGGCCAGTTACACTTTTTTATGTACTCTGACAGGCCCTGATGTTTTATATGTCCTCTAACTAAAAACATTGATGTACAAGTGCCATATGTAGAAGATTATAGGTTTCTTGGGGTGTTTTATGACTAGGACGAAAACTCAGGGAGCTTTAAAGGCTTATTGACAAACAAGAACAAACATTGACATATCCATCCACAGGGATATAGTCCTTTAAGGGCTTTTAAGCACCAAGTAAATGCCCAGATGAAAGAAGGCTTTGGACCACTGTATGTCAATCTTAGTAGGCATGTTTCATTTGTTATTCTGTGTTCATATCACATAACTGCTTAGTGACATAGTTGTCCATGGACATAGCCTAATTCTCTTAGGTGTACTACCATGTAACCATAGAGCCGTGCAAGGAAGACCACCAGAGCACGAACAATGACCCAAGAAAAGCTTCAGCAGCTGACGTTGGAGCAGAAATGTGATGTTGCCCAGAGGGAAATGGATGAGATGAGGGACGACCTGGAGAAGCTGAAGGATACCTCTGAGAGAGTGATGCTCAACCTTAAGGTTACTGAACATGACTGACAATGAATTCAGGGTCCAAAGACTCTGGAGGTTGACTCCAGAGTCAGGTGCTACCAGGGTGGGTTAAAAAGACATGTGGGCAGTAAGAGTCATTAAGCAGTGCAGTGTTCATATATTTTTGTGCTTCCATCAGGCTACCTTGGAGGAAGCTGACGTGCGGCTTGTGGAGGTGAAGAAGGCCAGCAATGAGTTTGACCGCGATGTGGCCAAGATTCTGAGAGAGAAGAAGGGCGTCATGATGGGCGCTGAGAAGGTCATCCGTTACTTTGAGGACAGGATGAGGGCAAAGGTTAGACAACCACCCCATCTTTAGGTCTTGTTTTGCAATGGAGTGCATGGTCTTCTGTGTGTCTGCTGTGGAACTGCTGTAGTTACTGTGTATGTTTCAGGTTATCGAGGTGGTTTTGCTTTCTGTTTTTTAGGTCCTCTGTTGGTGTAATGCTTTGTTTTTTGCTGTAGTTTCTGCAGTTCTCTGTTGTGTTTGTCTATAGTTTGTGTCCTGGTTATCTAGTTATCTAGTTCTCTAGTGGAGTTCTTGTTTCCATGCCTCTGCAGGACACACTAGTGGAGAAGCTGCGCTTGAAGAATGCAGCATTGCTCGTGCAGAAGCGTAAGCTCCGTCTGCAGATGCTTCAGAAGGAGGAGATGGGAGAGGCGCTGCACGAGGTGGACTTTCAGCAGCTGAAGATTGAAAACAGTCAGTACCTGGAGCGCATTGACGAGAGGAACCAGGACCTGCTACGCCTCAAGCTATTGGCAGGGAACACCCTGCAGATCCTCAACTCATATAAGGTCTGAGTTGCCAAAGTCTTCATCTGACACAAGCTTTAGTTACAACAATGTGAACTACTACATCTTCTTTGTCTGTTGCTTTGTTGAGAGTGCTCTTCTTGGCTGTGTTGTGCAGAAGAAGCTGCAGAACACGACATGTGAGTCGAAACTGCTGAGCAGCGATATTGCCTCACGGCGGGAGATGCTGGTGAAGATCGAGGAAGAGACAGAGCAAGCTGAAGAGGTTGGACTGCTGGTTACACTGAGCTCCATACTCTATGTCTACTTTGTGTTTACACTCTGGCTCTTGTTGTTTACATTGCTGCATATGGTGTGTTGGGCATGACCTTATAAGCTCTGAAATGCCTGAATTTACCATCAGGAAGTTGGATCTGAATGCCTGGCTGTCTTGATGACACTAGTGGTAACGGACAAGTTCCATTATAACCAAGTTTAATTAAGTTAACACATTGAGAAAACTGGCACACAAACATTAGCAAGGACTGGAGAGTCTTACTTACTGCCAGGGTTGGGAAGGTTTCTTTTGAAATGTAAAAGGTAATAGATTACTAGTAAGTAATGTAACTACTTTATTTACTTCATCCAAGTAATGTGACTTATTACCTTCGATTATTTTTGATTATTTTTTGATTGGCAGACAACAGGCGGTGCAAATTAAAACGAAAACGAATTAAAAACAACTCAGAATTTGAGAGCATACCACCAAATGAATGGAGTGGACTGCTGCTGACTGTTTAGAAACTTTATAGCAAATAGCCACATCAGTTAATCTCAAAATGGGTGCAAAGATTGTAACAGTCAGCAGCATACATTAAGGGTATTAAGCTGTCAACAAGGATTCATGGGTTAATAGCTTACTTTTCTAGTCTGCTATAAGACTGCATCGTACTTTCTAGAAAGCAAACTCATTGGTCTAGTCACTTTGTAAACTTATTGATTACATGTTGTGTCCAGTGGAGCATGATCACGTGGGAAATGCATTTTATAAGGCTACCTTTATACATTGCTGTTCACTGTCATTAAAACGGTGCTGTTGACTCTGATTGCTAGACTCTGCTACTAAGTCTGTGTTCCCGTCATCCTCTGATGTTTACTCAATGTTGCTGTGTCAGGAACGTGTGAAGGCTGAGGTTCTTAACAGGAAATTACGAGGTCAGCTGGCAGACTACCGTGTGCCACCCGTTCTGCAATACATCACAGCTAAGGCCTCTCATAACCAGCTGGAGCACATTGTACGGGCCTGGGAGCGCAAAGTTGAGATTTCAGAGGTGAGGATACAATATATGTTCCTAGAATCTCATATGAACGACTTTTTTTTTTTGATGGGCCATTTCCCAGACAGTATAGCTAAATATGGAATGGTTTCTCCCATACTATCTGGTAGGTAACTACTGTGGACTTTCTGTTGCTAAAATGATCTCTTTCATTCCATTCAATCACCTAATAGATAGTTAGGCTCCGAAATAGAATTTTAAAAAGGAGAACACACTAGCTTTAGCATTTTTGTCAGAGAAGCTAGTAAATCAATTGAACGTATTTCCTTAATCTGTGATGACATATCATGGACATTTTATGATTTAGTACAGTAAATATATTAAATACTGGTCCTTAAGTTTAAACCACCACAAAAATGCAAGGGGAAAGCATTTTCAACACCATATCATATGGGTACTTTTATAGACATTTTAAAGCCCAATGGCCCATAAAAAAAAAAAATGACTCCATATATTTAATAAAAACTGACATCCAAATACAGTTGTGTTGCTCATGCCCAACCCTAACTACTAGCAATTGATTTATCTCATTGAATAGAAACCTAGCCAAACCCCTTTTTAGATATTATTTATTCAAGCGCTTTTGTTTTATATATTTAAATATTCCCATAGTATTACATTTATTCTGACCAGTTTAGATAATGTATATGTTACACACTTTCTGGAATACCCAGCTGGATAGTGAACAGCGCCTGATTTGTGTTCAAAGTACAGAGTGCATCATTCCTGTGAAAGTATGTGTTGTTTCGTGTTATGTCCAGATGGCCCTGAAGACCCACTCGAAGGCCTGGAACAAGCTGAGGGCCATAGCTGCTGGACCAGGACCTGCCTCTTAGATGACCTGTCAAACCTGGAACCAACAATCCACAGGGAGCCTTACCTCACTGGATGTGAGAAATTACGTTTCACATTAAATTGTTTGTGCTGTGCAGATAAAAGCAACAGAATGACGTATGCCTGTCCTGACACAAATATGACTAAATTCCATTGTCTTATACATTGCTATTCATATTCCACAGAATGTAATGTAGAATGTGCAGATGTCTTCCATGAGCTCACTAGGCCTATATCAAAACTTAGATGCCGCTCTGATCATGCACCATAGGCATATTTTGCTTCAAAGTATAATAAATGTCACTGATTTGATAGGATTAATCAAATAAACATTGTTCAGTAATCGCTTTCCAAATCATTAAAGGATTCATGTAAGCAATTTGACAATTTGCTTAAAACTGAGTAATATTTAAGGTGGACATACCAAGCTGCTACGCTTTCTCTCGTTTCAGTTGAATGTAAGTTTATTGAAAAACAAAAGAATGCACTTACCTCTTCTGATGAAATAGCTGGCTGTGTAGCTAGTCGACACCTACCTGAGTAATTGAGACTTCCAAGCTCTAATGTGGTGAAAGGCATGGATGCTGTCTAGAGAATCTTTACCATGAAAATACTGACAAACTTACAGATAACATATTATTAATGAAAAGGTTTATTTGTTAGTGCTGTGTATATTAAATGCTACATACAGATATTTGAGCATGAATGTACACATCCATTGCCACATGATGTAATTTAACTAGCTCATCCACGATCTACAATTTGAAAAAAAGTTAAAGAGTAGGTAAATGCGCCAGATGGCACAGATACCAAGAAAGACTACAGGAACTAACACAGCAGGCATGCACAGGGTGGAGCCACAGAGGTTTTGGGGGGAGGAGCCACATGCTAATACTTCTTAAGGTCAAAGGTCAGGCTCTTTCCAATGACACCACTACTGACACCCTCATCCTCTCCCCTGCCTCTCTGATTACTCTCAACCCAGAATATAGATATTTATATATAGATCTTAAACAATATTAATAAAAAAATTAATATACAACGCAAACTTGAGAACATAAAAAACATTTGACATACAGTTTCATTTAACTCCACTTGATGTCAACCTTGTCTTAATGCCTGGAGATCTCAGCATAAAAAAAGCAATAACAAAAAAAAACAACCTTATACTCAGAAATGGGCACAACAAACACACAATATATGGGATTATGAAGAAGGAAAAAAAAAAAAAAAAAAAAAACGTAGAGCGTAAGCTGGGTTCAGAATCCAACCTGTAACCCCATTTAAGGCCAAAGAGTTCCAGCGGATAGCCCACTGCAAACAACAGAATCAAACTGTTGCCCTACTGCAGACAACAGCACTGCTAACAGAGCCAATGTTATTGCAGACAGTGTTGCACGGGTGCAGCTGTTGCAAATACAGCACAGTGCTGTAGGTGACCTTGCTGCACAATTAATCAGGTAGCTGAAACTATAACAGAATCACACTGATACAATTGACAGTACTGCTAACTGCCTCTCACTGATGCAGGTGAAAAACCTGCAGAAAGCATCAGGGTAACCGTCTGACAGGCGGCCTCCTAGTAGAGAAGGTCTAGCTACTACAACATACTGCTAATGCAATTGACTGCAAAGGGGAGATCCGGGGCCTCTGGTAATACTGCACAACTTTCAGCTCCACCACAACTCGGTTAACAATAACATAAAACAGACAAGTTGCTGTGTGATTTCTGATTGGGGAGAACCCCTAACCGAATGACTTACTAAAGCTTTGCCAGGCTCAACTGCCTGGAAGTAAAGGTCGGTAGGTTTTCCTGTACTTTCAGGGTCTCAACCACACTATGATTTTGACCTAAATCTTATATCTTTGACATTGCTAACTGGTGAAATTATCTTAGCTTTGTATATCATCTGATTTAAAATACAAATGATGTCTTACATTTGGCAAAGTCTCTGAACAATGTAAACCCTTTCAGTGACCATACCTATGTGTAATGCTTTGAACACATTATTATGATTTTTCCCTTGAAACTATTCCTTAAAAGTGATGCGCTGCTTCAACTTCAAGAAAATATGTAGAACGAAGAGCCTCTGCCACACAGGAAACGTATCTGGTGTCAACGCTAAAGGCCCAACATACAGCCAACTACTAGCATTTATACTTGTTGCTTGAGGGTTGGGTGAGCGAGTCCTCACGTACAGATGCAGACTCTGATGCAGGATCTGACGCGGACCTGGGGGGTATTTTCAAAGTACCCGGTTTAGTGACAAACCTGGGTCTGCCAGAGTCAGTGGTCTTCTTTTAAAAGGTTTACCACTTATTTTTGAGTTAACTTACCCAGGTTTGTCACTTAATCACATACTTGGATATACCCCCCAGGCTTCAGTCAGACCCGTCCCAATCAGGGCCAGATCTGTGGCAGCCAGCAGCCATCTGGATTGTAGGGGCAGGGGAGTGCTCCACCAGCAGTCAATGCAGATGGACTCACACTGACAAACACATGACAAGATCATTGAAGGGCCAGCAGAAGTGTGCGTGTGTGTATATATACACATCAACAAGCAAAGAACTTTGTGGATAAACGAGACTTATTGAGCTCATCAACATAGGTCTGAGGCCATATGCAAACATAAACCTTCATAAGTATAAAATAAACACAAAAAAAAAAAAATAGCGTAAAGATTAAAAAACGTTCAACCATTCACGTGCCTCACAGGGAGGAAAGACTAACTGATGGAGGTGCAGAGCCCATGACACACAAAACCACTTCCTTTACACTTAAACACACCATCACAATCAAAACTACCACTACGAGAGAGAGAAATAATATGAATCGAAAAAGTCACATAATAAAAAGTAGTTACATATAAAATAGATAATGCAGTTTAGAAAGACGATGCAATCTTTTTTTTTTCCTTTCTTTCTACGACAGACTGGTAAACAGTTGGCATACATACTATCTATGTACATACAGTAATAGAGAAGAGGAAATCTTGTTCAGGACTGATCTGTGTGTGGGAATATGAAGAGTGAAATATATATTTCTATATAACTTCTATATATGTATGTATATAGCAGTGAAATGTGTAGACTGTGAGGGTCACGATCCAATCGCTGTCCCTTGGGGATCTGGTACAGTCCAGACCACAGGTCGCCGTGGTGACGCTATCCGGTGCAGCGTAGGCTACGGCGGGACGAGATCTGGTGCAGCGCGGCACAGTTCGGTACAGACGACGGGCTGCCATGGACACTGGGGCACAGACAGACTGACACGCTCACTAACGTGTATTAGTTAAAGACAGCACAACATCTGTTTCCCCTAAAGTTTAAAAACAAAAGAAATTCAAACAAAAGAAATATAAAATATTTCACACTAGCTATGGGGTTTTATGTGGAACAAATAACTGCAAACAGGTTAAATCACACTTATGCACACACATGCGCACAAACACTCACACACACACAGGAATAATTATACAGTATGCTTTCACTTACAGTGGTGTGCTGGGTTTCCTCAGTTTGAGGACAGCTAATCACCCAATACTGTTGTCATTATCACAGGCAGTCTTATGTGGGTGGACATTTATTCACCCTCTCAGACACACATACATACAGACACACACACACACACACACACACACACACACACACACACACACAGACGGCAACACCACACACACAAGGACGAACAGGTCAGTAACAGCTGGGGTGACAAAGACTTGTGAGTGGGTGAGCGAGGCAGGTTAGACCTGTGGACCATAAATGGCCAAGTGAGGTGTGTGTGTGTGGAAGAGGGTAGGGGTGGACTTGTGTGCGAAATGGAGGCCAGAATACCCCACCAACCAGAGAAACGTTTCGTTGGAGCCCACAAGGGAACCGTTCCTCATTCCTGTTCCTTCATCTCGAAAAGAGACAGTCTGAGTAGCACATCCCTTCAGCATGAGATGACAGGTGTGAGTGTGAGTTAACATGATGGGAGCAAGCGATTGTGTTTTAGAATAAAAGGGACAGGCGAGTGAGTGTATTTTAGCATAATTCGAGACAGGTGTGTGTATGTGTGTGTGTGTGGGTGTGTGGGTGTGTGTGTGGGTGTGTGTGTGTGTGTATATGTGTCTTGTGTGCGTGTGTACTTCAGGAAGGGACAGTATGTGAAAAATTAGAGCCTTCAACAGCCTGTTGTTCAAAAAAAAGGGGTGGGGGGGGGATCAGTTTGTGGCACCATCCCTCTTCCACAAAAAAATCTCTCTCGCACACAAACACTTACATTGATTCTTGATGAACAGGTAGTTTCTTATCTGAGTGGAGGGGCTCTGGATTGATGGCAAGAGGGTGGGGACTAAGTGGAGATTTGGGATATTAGGAGGGAGCCTTCAGGCTCCAGCTGGAATATTTCATCGGCCATTCCCACACAGGGAGGAGGGAGGTGTGGGTTTCACTGGATGAGGGAGGGCACAGGGTAGCCCCCTCCCTCAGCGGTGTGCTGCACTGTGTGCTCCTGCAGGGCCCCCAGGTCTCCGAAGCGTTCTCCGCACCACACGCACTTGAACTGAGCATCGCGAGCGTGGACGCTCTGGTGTTTGGCCAGGTGCTCTCTCTGTTTGAAATGCTTGTCGCAGCTGGAGCACTTATAGGGTTTCTCGCCTGTGTGCACACGCCTGTGTCTTGCCAGCTCCGAGGTGTACTTGAAGCGCTTTTCGCAGTCAGGACACTTCAGCGGCTTCTCGCGGGACGGATCGCAGCGGTGCTGCACGAACTCGGAGGAGGAGAGGAATCTGCGGTCACACAGCGAACACTTCAGAGGCTTCTCAGCACAGTGCGCGTTTTGGTGGCGCTGCAGCGTCGCCGCTTTTTTGTAGCCCTTGCCGCACACGTCACACTTGTAGGGCTTATCTGAGTTACTGCTCGATGAGGCCTCGCCGCATTTGTGGCGTAAAAGCTCTCCTGATTGGCTGAAGCCTTTCCCACAGGAAGCACATTTAAAAAGGTTGTCCATGCCGTGGACGTGCTGGTGGTAGAGCAGGTGCGAGGGCTGAAGAAAGCCCTTGTCACACAGGTTGCACTTGAAGGGACGGTCGGCAGAGGCCTTATGCGTGCGACGGTGGCGCACCAACGCGTACTGCTGCTTAAAGCTCATCTGACAGTCCTCGCAGTGATAGGGTCGCTCCTCCGAGTGCGTGCGCTCGTGCTGGCGAAGGTCCGACGGCCGCTTGAAGCCCTTCCCGCACGTTGCGCAGCGGAATGGTCGTGCACCTTGAGGCTGGCATGTGTGGTGCAGCAATTCAGAAGATTCTTTGAAATGCAGCTCACACAGGTTGCACTTGAAAAGGTGCTCACCAGAATGGGCGTACATGTGCCGAACCAGGTGGGAGCGGTGCTTGAAGGTCTTCTCGCACACAGCACACTTGTATGGCCGCTCAGAACTGTGCGTGCGGTGGTGATGCTGGAGGTGAGACATCTGACTGAAGCTCTTATCACACGTCTCACATTTGTACGGCTTCTCCCCGGTGTGGACTCGCTCGTGTCGCGTCAGCTCGGACAGATGACGGAAGCCCTTAGAACACACTGAGCATTTGTAGGGCCTGTCGGGTACCGACGGCTCGAAGGTCGGCTGGGAGGAGGTGCCTACCGCAGCGCTGCCACTGGCTGTGGCTGCATCGGAAGAGGGCTGTTGGGGGTTGGCACTAGAGTTTGGGGTGGTGTTGCCTGAGGAGCCTGGCCGGTAGGTCTTCTCGCAGATGGAGCACTTCATGGGATTGGTGCTGTTGTGGGCGTTGTGGTGCTGCGCCAGGGACGTCAGCAGGGAGAATCCCATCTTACACACTCCACACACGAACGGCTTCTGCTCTACCTGCACGCACTGGTGCTCTAGCAGATCCGTGGCCTGGTGGAAGATCTTCAGGCACTGGGTGCACTGGAAGGAACGGTCTTGACTCACCATGCACTGGTGCTCGTGAGGGTTAGCCAGGTGGGAGATGTCGTGGCCGCAAGCGCCGCACTTGTGCCCGCCCTCGCCCCCTACCTGTAAGGAGGGCTGCTGCGCCTGAGCCGGATGCTGCTGCTGGCCGTGCTGCTGCCCGTGGTGCGGCTGCGGCGGCTGTGTTTGGGGTTGCGTCTGTGGCTGCTGTGGCTGCTGCTGCTGCAGGGCAGGGTCCGGCTGCAGCACTATGCCGTACACGGCGCAGCCCAGGGAGCTCTCTGCCCCTGGCGGGATGGTGTGAACCACCGGGGGGGGGGGGGCCACGGCATGCTGCTGCCACGCCTCCGTCATCCTGGCACGACTGTAGGGATTCAGTTTTGGGGTGGAGTGGGGCCGTTTGCCGTGCGGATCCAGGGGGAAGTGACTGGATGACTGGCTGCGGTGGGACAAGTGGGGGGGCACGGGGAAACTTATTTTGCCGGTTCAGTGGGACCCTTCTACAGAGAAAAATGGGATATATATTCGTTTGGATGAGGGAGTGCAAAACACGTGTTCCACTTAAAGAGATGCTATGATGATGGTGTGGATGAGTATCAACCAAGTGAAAAAGGAAAGAAAAAATAGAAAAGGGTGTGGAGAATGGCGTGGAAAAATGTTTCCCTAATTCCCTGGTCCTGGTCCTGTCCTCAGGCGGCTCCAGAAGCACTCATGTCCTGTGAGGAGATAGGGCATCATTACTAAAGACAGCACTGATCACAGAAACCATGCACTCTAGTTGGGATCATACACAAGCTTCTTTTATGTATTGTATTTGTAATGTTAAATGTTTTAGATCAACAATAATAATTATAACCACCGTACTGTTTCTTTTTCACTTGGGCTATGGCGTATATATCGAATATCAAAGCAACTTTTGTAAAAAGGTAAAGAAAAGAGTCTAAAGGGAAACAAGGTAAGCATCTTCTCAACACTCGACTCCGTTGATGACTTGTCATACTGCACTATCGCAGTCTCTATAGTTATGTGGTGGTGGATTTGAAGCCGTTGAAGACCTAATGGGGAAACTGACTGCCCCGTATGTCAAATGTAAGCACCACGCATATACTTTAGTTGGTAAAATTAAGGATCCCCCCCCCCCCCCATTTCCTCAATGCACCCTACCCGCGACTACACTCTGAATGGCGCGAATATTTACAGCTGCTTCTTTCAGGTGGGAAACATTTTGACATTGAGCACAAATTCCATGCTTAAGATAAGATACTTAAGTGTTACAATGTTAGAACATTACTGGAAATATTACAAATGCAGCGGGCTTTGAAATCCATTAGTTCTTCTTCGGTTTTTGGACACAAACACAATATGGATCGTATGTAATCACAGAACTGTGTATTTCCATGTACAAAAATAAGAATGGAATAAGAATGGGGAGGCATATACAAAAAAAACAAAAAAAAAACGCACGATTTGTTGCTCTCCGCTAATTAAGAAGCAACGTGCAGCCATATACGGGCTCCTCGAAATGTTATTATGTTTTAAGTCAATTATTAAAGGAATGCTGCTTTTTGTCTTGGTGTCATTGTGCTCTAAAAGGTCTGGGAGGTCGTGGGGTCATTGGACAGCGTTTTTTTTTTCAATTCACCTATTCTTGCAGAGATGACCGAAGAGAGAAACCGATTGCAACCACAAAATAGGTGTGGTGGCTAAGGTTGTCGTTTGGGGCTTTAAGGAAGGTACAAATCGGTTGGCCAAAAAAAATCATATAGCTTATTGTCTAGACTGAAGTTACTTAGCCTGTAAACTGCACAGGAGAACAAGAAAAGTCTTAACCCAAACTGAAACGAAAGTATGTGTTGATCAATAGGCGTCATTAATTCGAAACACCATAATGTTAGCTAAACGTAATGGATCCCCAACGTTATCTCGGGCCCTCGCTAGCCATCAAAGCTACGCACTCGTCTAAGCAGGTTAGCCCAGTTGTCAATACACCCATATAGCTTTGAAGCGAAATCCTGCAATTCGTCAAATCATGTTCCGTTACAAAAACAATCGAAGACAGCAGGAAATCCATCTGATGTATAAATCAGTGTTGATGGCGACAGCAGGCATAGCATTTTCAGTTTGTGCTCATCTGCTAAAAACCGGAGCTGTATAGTACTGTACCGAGCCCTTGCATCAGCGAGTTTGCAAAACAGCTAACGCTAGCTAGCGACTGCTAATATTAGCATAGCCAGTTAGCTTATTTCATCCACGGAACAAAACGTTTCAAGACAACATAACATAAAATATTCGATTATAACAACTACATAATGGTTATTTACCAATATATGTGCACTATACGTTGTATAAATTAAAAATAATTGCCATAAACATCGAAATAAGCGGTCTTGAAATGACCCGTAGGCCTGTTACCTCGAATATCCACGTCCTGTCTTGGTCAGTCCTACACCGTAGGCCTCTCTCCTTCCTCAGCCGTGTCAATCCCGGGGATGTATCCGTGATTGCATCAACTCATAGAACGCCTATAATGATAACAACCACATTGCAACGTCAACGCATCGTGTTTTAATTAAAATGCTTTAGCATACCTAATGCTGTTGCAGCTAAAATGCCTTGTTTTTGGATATCTAGTACTAAGGGGACACAGAGCTCGCTGACCACCGAAACCCCCACAGGCTAACGCGCAAGCACGCAGGAACCTGAATAAAAAAATAACTGGCATCTTCACAAAACATACCGGAACTCACTATACGCTAGTTCACTCATTCGAAAACCCTGATACTAACAGATAAATAACATGTAACCGAAGTATATTTTCCCATTTGAACAAAAGAGCTACAATGATTTACATAAAATCGTTGACATACATGATAAAATCCAATATAAAATGTAATGTATTCACATAGCCTACCTCAAATGTAGGCTACAGCACAAACGTCCACCACCCAAATATACTCCAATATTTTGTAACATCACGTTACAAAAATAAAAACAGGGTTGCCCTGGTAAAAGAAGCGTGTCGCCTAATGTGCTTGAAAACGAGCGGAACCATCAGACTTGAGTTACATTGTTTCTTGATGTACTGTTTATGCTGGTGCGCTGCAGTGGCGCTTTGCATTTAAACGAAATATGGGGTCAAATGCGATTTTCACGTTATTACGAATATTACTCATGTCGACATCTTTAGAATATAACTGTGTGGTGTAATCTTTTGTTATTAGCAAGGCCATAGAATGTTGGTGAGTTACAGTAGCAGCTCCGAGGATGAAAGCGTTTGTTTTACAGTTCAAAGAAAACGATCAAGCAACGTTACCTGCCACGGCGAGGGCTCGCGCTTCGGCAAGAGGACCAAAGTCGAAGCTGTAAACAGGTACATGTTTGCATTTTGAGTGTGATATTTTGAACGTTTGAATGAATATTTGCATACAAAATTGCCGTTATACTTTAGCCTCGCTTTTGAAATTGTACAGTAACGTAAGCGGTTTTCCTTTTCACTAAATATAATATTTCCCATCAGCGATGTTAGTAATGAGCAAAACAAAGAATCCCTACCTGAAGGAGAGCACGGTCGCTTACCTGTACCCGATACAGTCCTGCATATGTTCCGTGAGGAGCCGTGGGTTGACGACAGCGCCAATCACGGAGGACGGCTCCGATCTTTTCAGCATGAGCCGGGGAATTGGGCCACATACGTTTTCCTGCCTTGTGAGACCTGCACTTGCACCTGCACTGACACTCACACAACACAACAAACATTGTGATTAGGCATATGGCAGTTATTCACTAGACATTCCTCAAAGCGATTGAATCCCATGAGCGTCAGAGGGTCTTACATTTTTGTTACCAGAACATGGAGAAGGGTTATGTATACCCTGGTTATGATACATAGGCTCCCTTAATTTCCTTTGAATGCTTGATATTTATATTTAAATCAACCAATTACTTGTCATATCTATTTTCTGAAAATGGAAAATACACACTCCAATTAGAGTGGCAGTTAGTGGTTGGGATCACAGTATATCTAGCCCCATCTATTGCAGGTTACCCTAGGGCCTAGCCCTAGGCCATGATGATAGGCTGAGGTGTGGAACCTCTGTACTTTTTTTGCATGGTCAATCTGTGACACTTGACTTTGTAGTGTAATTCCTCTATTGTGCTCATTAGCTCTGAAGACTGACAGTAGGCCTCTCTCTTTACCAGACACGCCAGACGAGGTATTTCTGGAGTTGCTGGATGAGATGACAGCCCTGGCTAGATCCCTGGACGTGCCCCTGACCCGTGCCGAGGAGTTCCACATCAGCCTGTCCAAAACAGTAGTTCTGCGACACCACTGGATACAGCCTTTTGTTCAGTCCATCAGAAGCAGCATGGCAGACAGCAAGGGGTGGGTGTTTTTGCTCCTCAATGGTTCCTGCTGTGATGATTGTGAGGAAGGGTGGAAAGGCTCAATAGAAGTCGCTATGAAAGGGATCTGACCCTGAGCTAGTGAGGGTCTGTACCAGGACAGATCAGAGCCACATCTATCTCAGAGTCAGTTGCTTTGTGAGTTTTGGAATTAACAAATTAAGTAAATATATATGTTTAAATCTGTGCTTAGCTCTGAAATTTGGACATCTGTATTCCTGAAAAACATGTCGGTTGCATCCAAAAAGTCTCTGTTGTCAGGTGAGTTGAAAGACCTTTGCATGACTTAACTAAACAATGCTGCTTCTGCACAGGTTCTTCTGTTTGGCTCAGAGACTGAATGTGTACTCAAACAGCGACAAGACCAGGTGCGTGCTCCATGCTTCCCCTCCCCCACAGATTCTAAGACAGTTTCAAACTGCTTTTATAACTTGCACACATCACTGCAGAAAATATTTTTTTAGTGAATGTAATTAAGTGAACTGTGGAAGGTGCCAAAATATGGATATATTGTTGGACTGATTAGGTGTGTACATGCAGGACATTTCTGGGCTTGGAAATCTCCATTGGGCATGCTCAACTTGTGGAGTTGACTAAAGTGATTGACAGAACCATGGAGGAGTTCCGCCTCACAACATTTTACCAGGTTCGAGTCCGTCACGTGTTATTCACACATGCACAGATAGACCCATACACAAAAACAATCACAAACAACACTGTCTAACTTCAGTGGCTTTATTGACAATGATCCTTCATCTCAAATAGTTGAGCCCTTCCTGTTGGTTTCACTGTTCCCGATTCACTCCTGTAATGTTTTTAGAACCCTTCCTTCCACGTGAGCCTTGGCTGGTGTGTTGGTGACCAGATTGCACAGCTCAAGTCAGCATGTCTGCCACAGCTGCAGGTAGGGGGGACTCACCTGGGTCAGACTGGCACAGCGTCGCTCACAGGCAGAATTGAGCTTTCCTTCTGAGCACCACTGCTCAAAGTTGGCCAAATATGTTCTACGCCTCACTGCTTTTTGGGTATGTGCTCATGATGTTGTCTCTGTCTCTCTTCAGAATCTTTTGGATCACCATGAAGAAGGACCCTTCCGGCTGGGGATACACTGTCATGAGCTGCGTTGCAAGACTGGAAACAAAGTCTTCTCCATTCTTTTGCAGTAATGCTAATAATCACAACCTAAACCACACTTATTTCCCTAGCTGTTACAGGTTAAAATTCTCTATTTTTAAAGTAAAGTAAATAAATCAACTGTATTTTTCACAATAAATTGAATACTTTTTTGAATGGAAGGGACAAAACTCTCAGCTTTCCCCAACTTTAACAGGCTAGAATCCTTTATTTTTAAAGTTAAGTACACTAAATAAATCCATTCGTATTTTCCTCAGTAGTTTGAATACTATTTTAAATGAAAGGGATATTGTGTGACTGAAAATACAAAGCTGTCAGCTGCATTTGATTGCTAATTCTCTATAAATAATGCCCGGTGAAGAGGAAAACCCTTGCTGGGGTAGATCTTTAGTTAAGGATTGTAGTACTGGCATGTCACAGTCATTCTCATATATAAAATGACTGGGCTGAGATAGCACAGCATTCAAATAAGTGTTTCTAAATGGCCAGTCGTATATTAGGTACGGGAAAGTTTGGAATCACGTTTGAGCTTGTAACCGTGTAGTATGTGTTTTGCTAGTGCAGTTCAGGACCCAGAATGACTAATGACTGTATACATAGCTCCATTTGAATATATATATGTTAATATTTATCCCAAACGCAACCCCCATCTCTCAGAAATATATATAGTCATTGGGACAGACAGCTTGCAAACTAAAGATGCAGCCAGAACTATTCAGGGAGTAAAACTTTTCACAACAGTGTATGGTCAATATATAAATGACATGACATCATGTGTCTCTCACACACACACACACACACACACACACACACCCAACTCCACTTATAGCAAGTGCTTTTTGACCAAAAATTGAATCGCATCAAGACGAAAGGTTGCTCTTTGGCAGATTTTTAAATATTCTCGTCCAGTAAGCGCAAACATTTGGACCAAACAAAGAATTCCAGCATTTTCACATTGATCAAATCACTTGTGGCAGTATAATTGAGCTGTGTGAAGAGTTCACTTGTCTCCACCACCCTCACTTAAGGCTCCACCATGAATCATTTAAAATATATATTTGTAAACATTAGTTACATGATTTGTCTTTCAAAACCAGCACTGGTAACATACATGCCTAGTTGAAATTAGATTTTCGTGATTAGTACGATGTTTTTTTTTTTTAAGAGTAACTAGAACACCAACAGGTCAGGAAAGACCATCAAAGTAACAACAGGCAGGTTTCAGACCATACCTGTATTTTTGTCATTACATTCTTGCAATGCAACAGATATGTGACATTGAAAAATGAGGCAAAGCCAAGACATGAACTTCCAATAAACAGGTCTACCAGAGGAATAACAATGACATCTGTTTTCAAATGGACAATTGTAGTCCCTCTAAGTAACTAGATTCTCATGGCCCAGAATTTTCAAATAAAAGACTAAACACTGCGATAAAGAGAGGGTACATTCACACCTGAAATGCTGGTGCTATAATGGCACTAACATCCAGCAGTTACCCCTCTGAAATGATAAATACTGTATGTACACCACTCACTTTAACATGATAAAAACATTAAAACCCATCACGTAACACAATCCCATGCCAATTAAGTTTGTGCACAACAGGGGCCAGACTGCTCTTTCTGACAGAGTAGAACAGAACTGAGGCACTATACATTATTATTGTACACTGACTTTAGCAAAGACTGAAACGGTTGGTTCAAATCACACATCAATCACAAATGTAGAATACCAGAAAGAGCAGGAATTAATTAAGGAGTAGCAGCAAGAGCTGGCCACACTCCATCATTAGTAATTATACATGAACTATCAGAAACATTAACTACTTGTTGATCCATTTAATCATGGCGGACCTGGTCCTGTACCAGTGACACAGTGTCTGCAGGGTCAGTGGGAGGCAGTGGCTACATCATTTTGTTCATCCAAGTGTTTCCGGGTGAAGGTGTTTCAGAGGGGTCAGGCCCAAATAGCAGTTGGCTCAGTTGGATCCAGGCCAGATCTGCCACAGCCGTGTCCTAGCTCTGCTCCAGATCAGGGCCAGACGTGCTGTGGAGTCAGCATCTACCTGGACTGATGAGGGCAATTATGGGTTTGGGGTTGTTTGACTAGGGTTTAGAGGTATAGGGCTAGTGTGGTGCAAGCCACTGAGGGTCAGGGTGACTTGAGCATTGGTCTTGATGTGAAGCACAGAGGTTGAATGGTGTGTGAGTGTATAAGTCTTTAGGGTCAAGGCTGTTTTAGCACAGCCCTGATGTAGGCCACTGTGGTTTGGTTGAGCAGCATATTTACGTGCTCATTGTCAGGGAGCTCCACAAGCTTGACAGGTTGCGTCTGCTTCCCCACCCAGCGTTTGCACTGCGTGGCGCTGCGCAGGTTCACCGTGCCGTCACCGTCCCCATTTGTCACTTCCGGCTCCCCGTCAGGGAACGCGGTGTAACGGAAAAGCTCTGCTGTGGGCACGCCGCTGCCATACAGACAGTGTATGGAGACGCCAGGAGGTTCCAGGGCGCTCACCAGGGGTTCCGTGTCCTTGCGCATCTCCCAACCATCGGGGAAGCCCACGTCCTGGAAGAAGCGTTGGTAGTCCTGCACTGTGTAGTTGGCGGTGGGAGACTGGACGAGCACCTGGTCAGCAGGCCAGGTGTTGGCGTTCGGGAACAACCAGATGGTGGAGACGGCAGTGCGCTGCTGCTGACGGATTTTTAGCGAGCTGATCACCGGGATCCGGTTGTTATCACCTGAGAGCAGAGGAACACAAAGACACACACACGGATTAGTACTTATTTGCACATACAAGATAATGTCACTAACAGAAAAATGTAAGAGACAGAGATAAAATCTTCAGGAAGTTCCGTACGCAGTTTCAAATTATATGGAAAATTAGGAGAATAGGTATAAACCGCTAATGCAAGCGCAAACTATTTTTTTTTTCATTCAACATGTTGAGATAAGTTTAACTAATCTGATTGTAAAACATGGAATGTGACTTTTGACATGCTAAATTTTATGTTGAGTAATCCTTTTGAGCCAAATTGTTATCTACTCATTTTTTGTGCTTTGAAACGTTGGCAGGTTGATTAGTTGATTTGGATGTGTGCCTGAAATCAAAATAATGTGCTATATTAGCCTTTGGCCTTTTCTGTAGTGGTTTTCACAATTTGTTTCCTTTTGCATCCATTTCTATTTGCATTTGTAAATGGGTGTTCACCGTAGAGCTTTTTAAAACATCTGTCCAAATATGGAAAGCTACTTTATAGCATCATATCTCATTTGTATAGAATCAATCAATGTTTTAATTGTGATTGGATTGAATGGAATAATTAGCTTGTGAATCATAATCAAATTAAATCCAGGCATCTGTGCCAATACCCAGTCCTACACACACACACACACACACACAAACAAGCTTCTTTTCTCACCAGAGGCCACTACTCTGATGGTCTTGGCAACACCAGCCCACGGCGCACCCAAAGAGATGAAGGTTTTGATGTATTTGTCCTTCCAGGCTTGCGGCTGCTGGTTGAGGAAGTACAGCGTGTACACGTTGCCCATGCTGTGGGCAATTAGTGCCACTGGCCGGCCTGCTTTATTGGCCATGTCCTCGATCATCTGCTGCAGAGCCAAGAAGTATGCCTTGTTTTCATCTGTGGGGAGATAACGCACGCACGCACACACACACGCATGCACACACGCACGCACACAAACACAAAAATAAATTAAAAAACATGACCATGACTGCATTTTTTTTATCAGCAAACGTATACAGCATAATGCATTACAATCCATTGTGTTCCCTTGAAATGCATACCCCTACCCTGACCATATCCTTATCTAGCATGAGCGGTTACACAGACACACTAACAGCTGACAATTTCTACAGTTCTCCGGAAAGTCACATGGCTATCACCCACAGTTGATTATCATGTGTGGTAAATTCAGTGTTCAGTGACTGCAACATTTCCAGACAACCTGTTCAAACCACGTCATGACTCCGTGCAGAGCTTGCAGTGCAAGCCAGCTGTGTCTACACAGGCCCCCTTGATTCAGCTGATTCATGCACATGCAAGTCTTGCATTCACATGCCTGAGGAGGGGTGCGAGACTTGCATCAGGTCAATTGAATGCACCCCCCCCCCCCCCCCCCCACCCCCAAAAAAGTCCACAGCTTGAATAACATTTCCATCAAATCATCTCTGAGCCTCAGGTTTCTCAATACTGTATGAGGACTCTCTTCAACAGCATTTCTACTGACACTCCACTCCAATAACCTGTAACAATAACAAACACTCCAATATCCTGTAGCAGTATTAATGTAAGACCAAACTAAATTCTAACAATACGAGCAAATATGTATAGTCTCCTCCCCCTCCAGGGCCCTGTAGTCCTCTCAGGATGCAGTGACTAACACTCCCACCATCTAGTGTATTGCTAGAATCCTACACACCTATTGACCTACTCATCTAAATCAATCATAAATGTGCTAACTAGACCCAATCCCTACAAAACTACTTAAACACACACTGCCCTTAACAAATGAGAGACTGCTTAAAGTAACACAATCATTAACAGTAATCAAACCATCTCTAAAAAAGCCAAACCTTGATCCTGATCATCTGGCTTATACAGACCTATATCCAATCCCCCTTTTCATTCAAAAATACTTGAAAAGAATAAACAAAGCACTTCTTTTCTACACAGAAACAACATCCAAGACAACCTCCAATCTGGCTTTAGAGCCAATTTCAGCACTGAGATTCTCCTACTAATTTAATCTGATCATATATGCATTTCAATACTAGTACTTCTAGACCTTAGCGCTAGACTATAGATCATATTTTACTACAAAGACTTGAACACTATGTTTGTGTACTGTGGTAGGCTGTGCACTATCCTGGCTTAGGTCTTACCTTTCTGACCATCTTCAGTTTGTACATGGCCATAATGAGTCAAACAAAAGTAAGTCATGGAGTTCCCCAAGGCTCAGTGCCTGGACCCCTGCTCTTCTCTCTGTACATGCTACCCTTAGCTACAAACAGGAAGTATGCTACGCTGATGACATCCAACTATACCCATACATGAAACCTGATACAATTATACATTTTTTACTACCTAAGAAGGAACATTGCTTGGATGATGTTAAAGCATGGATGAATAACAATTTCCTGTTCCTTTACACAGATAAAACTGAGGTTTCAGGTCCTAAACACTTGAGAATGACACCATCCTCCTAACTACTTACATGACATCTCAGATCTCACTGACATCTAACACAAGTGTCAAAGATCTTAGTGTAATTATTGACCATTTTTTTTCAGCTACACATTACTGCTAAAATCAAAAAGTCCTACCCTTAAAGCAGAAAGACTAATCCACTCATTCATGACTTTGCAAATAGACTCCTTCAATGCTCTCCGGTCCAGATGTAGCACCAACTCACTAAAGAGCCTCCAACTAACACAGAACGCTGCTGCTCACACGCTTACTAGAATTAAAAAATATGAACAAACCCCACCTATACTTGCCTCTCTCAATGTCAAAATTAGAAATAATCGAAATGGCCGAATAACCTCAAGGAATTTGTTGTCCCCTACGGCTGACCAAGACTACTTTGATCTTAGAGCCTAACCTGAGTTAGTATATAATTCCTACCCTTACCCTACTCCCCCCCCCCTCCCCAATAATATAGTGAAAATAAGTTTTAGATTACTAGACAGTGCATTGTGCAGACAATGAGTTATGTATGTGGCTTCGGTTAATTCTGTCTACTTACCATTTCATGTTTTTTTTTTTACTTCTTTTTTTAGAAAAGGGAACACAGCAAAATGCTGTTTCACTACCATCACACTATCTATACTGAAAATCACAAAACTGCAGTCTACCACTTCCCCTCAAAACTCACTTATCTGGGAGAAATATCAGGAACTTAACATGACAAAAGCGTGCCTTGACATTGACGGTTAGGGCTGGGTTTTTAATCCACAATTAGGGTTGCAAAGGGGCGGAATATTTCCGGAAACTTTTTTGCAAAAAAAAAAAATGCTATAACAGAGAACTTAAATGTAGTGAAAACAAGTCTAGGCAAGCTTAGCTGGAACCTTGAGGCATCTTGTTGGGAAAATGGTCTGCCAGAATCGTTAACCTATGACTTTCTGTTGTTCATGAACGCCTTTATAATTACCTAGCATATTGATAACTTTCAACACTGAAGCCATGTTCATTTTAATACCAAGTTTATTTGTTATTTTTATAGCAGTGAGAGTAGGATGTATCCATGTCAACACAAAAGTACACAATCACCTCGATTACTCGCGGCTGTTGGGATAAAAAAAAGCGCGAGTTGGGGGACTTATCATAAATAAAAGTAATTACTGCAAATGAAAGGCTGAGCAATAAAAACGTCACTCAAAATGCTGTGTTTCTTTGCATAGGTTGTAGCTAGCTGTTGTTAACCAAATTGACAAGTTAATGGATTCGCAACCTAGAGGATTCAGAGGAAAAACGCTAAAACAGGCTTAAGAAGCTTAACTGCTTTAATTTTACATTAAGAATTGGACTTTTTTGGGGGGGTATCATAGGGATACCTTTATTTTATTCAATATTCATGTTTTTGTTTCCCATGAAAAGCTTCCAATTTTGCAACCCTATCCACGTTCAAAAATAGCAGATAGTGAAAACTTGCTAAAATAGAGTGCTGTCCCTGACTGAATATAAGCTATCCAGCTTTAACTTAAATTTTTTTTTTTTTAAATCCTCTTAATATGCAGAACCCTGTCAGTGAAGCAGTATGTCCTGTAAATTAGAGATGGCATCTGTTTCCCAGTCCAGGCAATCAGCCAACAAAAACTCCAGAGATTCATAAATCAGCAGAACTGGTTTCTACCTGTTAGACAACTAAAGCAGTGCCATCCTGTTTATGAACACAAACAAGGTAACAAGGTAACAAAAAAGGATGTAGTGTAGATTATTCCAGGTGTTCTGTTTTGTACTGTCCTATGAAATCTAGAGTTGAGATACGTTGTGTTTTGTTGCATATTTGAGTGAGGTTATACTGTGTTAGTGTGCAGTCCTGTAGACAGCTAGTAAGTCACACCTGTAGTCTCAGCTACTAGTCTCTTTGAGAGCTCCCTTTGTGACTGAGGCTTGAGAACCGCGAAGACTCAGCTTTTTGCCATTTTTAAATCAAATACAATCTACTGTTCATACACTTCCTACAAAAGCCATTAAAGTTCTGAAGGAATACAGACACTCTGCGGCCCAGTCAGAAAGATTCCACAACCAACCAGTTGAGAAACACTTCTGAGGAAAATTGTTGAGAAGCACTACTGAGAAACATTGTCGTAATGGGCTGTTTTCCTAGAATATGACCCACTGTGCTGTGTTGCATAACTTACTTGGTGCCTTTCTCCAATCGTAGGGAGCTCCACGGATGTCATCACCTCTGACATAGCCATCGTTAACCAGCCCCTGCACTATGGCGAAAAAGTACATTCCTGCAACATACACACAGACAGTCAGGATCCCCACACACACACACACACACACACACACACACACACACACACACACAGTACTGAGTGAGAAATTAGAACTGAGCACCTCCAGATGCCAACATATGCAAACATACATACATTAGCTAAGTGTCTATGTGTATAGTTCAGTTTTTACCAACGCTGCGTTTACTGGGGTCCAGGTACTCAAGCGTGTCCGTTTTCCCAAACCCTGGCACTCTGACTTCCACTCCAACTGGAGCCTCACTGGTCCGTGTGGTGCGGTTATAGATCAACCTTCAGGAGAATACCACAACATTTATTATTCACATAAATACATACACAAAGACATAACTATATATTCATGCACCTACATACATATTTACTTTATCACATAACACAAAAAATAGTCACCATCACAAACGACATGAACTGAGACAAGAAGTGAAAATCCTCTCTTCCACTTTAGTGGTGAAAGGGTGGTTCTGGTTCAAGTCAAATTTTACTGAAGATGTAGCTACTTGCACTGTTCTACTGCCAAACATCACATTTCCATTCAGACTGATCTGTGTCTCACACCAATAACTTGCCAGTACAGGCTTAAGTCATCTGAAAGTGTTACGTTACACAGAATAAATGTTGAATATTGCTTTTATTCAAGTGTTTCTGATGGCCATGTACATTTGTGTGGTAGTGTGAGTTACAGTGCGTGTGTGTGTGTGTGTGTTGGGGGGGGGGGTTATGGAGTATGGATGTAGCCTACCTGATGTTGTCGATCCAGCAGTCTATGGCTACTGGTACCAGCAACTCAAGGTTGAGCCAGAGTGTGAAGTAGTCATCGGTCTTCTTGTAGCAGATGTAGTGGACCACACTGGGCTTGTCCAGCTTCGCCTCCAGCTGGTTGCCCAGGTCGCCTGGAACTACAGCACCATTCGGTTACAGGCATCAGGACCCAATTCAACTTTACACAAACTTTAACACCCTTGGCAATTGTAGTTCTATAAAAAAGCCCCCCTTTGAGAAAAAAAAGTACAACAACAACACAACAAAGTCTCACATCTTACCTGCAATTCAAGAAAGAAATACAGATGCCCATAAGCCTTTGCACTGAACATTACTTCTACGTTTGAACTTTTTCCATTTAATTTCACCAATCAATAAACTTAAATATTTTATCGCTCAAACATTTTTGTAATTTTATTAGATCAGAGCTCTTGTTTAAAACATCAAACATGTGGATGATCAATCCATACAATGTTCAATGTGCATCCAAAGGCTGTTCAGATCAAGGTCCTTCAATCTGAAGTTTAATTACAAGTAGTAGAATAGACTATTCACTTCTCCAAAAGCCTTCCTCATGGTGTCTTCTTCATGCAATGTTCATGCTGTATTCGCAATAAGGCTAGTCATCCTTCTACTGTAACATATAATCTAAACGCTAGGCCCTGACCATATTATATTTAGTAGCCTAAAAAGTAGGCTACAAACTCATTACAAACTATGTTAGTTATTGGCAGTGGTGTAGTCCAGGGTATACGCAGGTATACGGAGTATACCCACTTATTTTTCAGTCAGCATTGAGTATAACGACTTCTCTAAACAGGCCGTTTATCCTGTGCTGTATGGGCTGCTTAAAAAAATAGCCAAATGTACAGTATACCCACTTCTCCATGGACCACTACACCACTGGTTATAGGCTACTGTGCTGTAACAGCACTGCCATACAAAATTAGCCCTGTTGCTGGCTTTTCTTTTTTCACTCTGAGCCCACACCCCATACTTGGAACTGCATAAGGAGGCAACATTGACATCGGAGCCCAGTGCGCCATTATTGCTTCATTGTAACTGATTTCAGATTAAATACACACACACCACATCATTCATTATAAAGGGATGGCTAATGTGAACCCAAGAAAACACTAGTTGATACTTTTCGTCCATCATGAGCAACAGACTTAATTTAACGGCCATCTCACAGATCAATTATGCCTTATCTCATGAACAGATTTTCAATATTCTAACCTCAAGTAGCCCTAAAACAGTTAAAAAACAAACCTATGTTCGTGCTGGACCCTGACCCTAATGGCCGAGTGGCCTCTCTGAAGATAAGTACTTTGTGGCCAATCAATCATATGCTGATCAAACAGATTCAGTTGCTCCCCCAAACACATTCAATTCCTGAAGTAACCAACTGTGAGTGCGCCGGACAAACTGTACCCCGATGAAAGCACATGTGCTTAACAAGTTTACTGCCTTCTAATCGGCCCGGGAATGATACCTGGGAGCGAAAGAGCCCAAAGGCTGGAATAATAATCGTGCATTCAGACGTAACCGCACGAATACCTAAAAGATAACTTTCCCACAAAATCTTTTCACCTCTATCTTCTGACTACACCATCACAAAGCTGATTCATGGGTAACTAAATACAAGCTATCGGGGTGGATAAAATAGCTAAATATCAACCACAACTCCTGTGTCTACCTGCTGCCTAAGCGAGAGAATATATAGAGGTTATGATTACGCTTTGAATTAGAGAGTTACATTGTATTTTCTCCAACAAATCCTAGGAAACAACAGGCTGTGGCTGTGGGTGGCGGACATGCAGCCTCAGTCGTGGGTCATATGACCACTGTCATATGATAGATCCTAAACAACAAGTAGCCTACTGTAAACAGTGCCCAAGAAACAAGGACTGGGTCGACGAAACCCGTTAACCTCTATATTATCCGGTGTCACCACATCACAAATCAAACAAAAAACATAATTTGGGCAAATGTAAGCTACTTCAGCCCCCAAACATTACGGAGAAAGAGAAACGTTTCGCTAGTCGTTACGTCGGGTTAACAGAGCGCAAGTGGCTGTATGGCAATCATTCGTTAAATCGTGACTGTCTATGCAACACTGTGAGATAATCTTGCCACTGCATACATCATTTAAACTAAGTACCCTAACCATAATTCGCAAAGCTACAGTCTATAAAACACTGTATGCCACATTCTATCAGAAGTTGAGGCTATCAATTCGATATTTTGATCCTCATCGTATTGTTAAATTAATGTAGCCTAAGAACTTACTGATGATCACTGGGGTTCTGTCCGAGCATGGCTTCGCAGAAGCACATTTCAGACTTCTGCCTTCAGTGTATGAAGTCAGTCCAGCTAACAAAACAAACAGCTGGAGCACCTTCAGGAGTAAGTTGTGGCTGGACACCATCTCCATCGGAGTTGCATTACAGAGTCGACATGAGTCAACTGCTGTTTCTACACAGTCACGATACGCGACAGGAAAACAAACAGTTCGAAATCAGTGGCTTCTTGGTCGCTGGTGATGCAATTAGCGAAGTAATTATTAAACGATGAAGAGGTGTTCTGAATAATGGTCAGGCCAGAGCAGTAGACAGCCGATATAATCGTCTCTCACACAGGAAATGGGTGGGCGTGTGATTGCAGGAATACATTAATAGAATCACATATAATAGATGCATAGGCTTAATAGCCTACCTCCATGCTTAGACTAGTGATCACATCACTTTAAATACTTGCTGTTCTCGACGGTCGTTTTCAGCAGTTTTCAAGACTGTAACTTCACATTGATAATCTATAGAGATAGGGTATTGGTCTACACAGGCCACGGAATTGCTAATATTTATGGCCTACTTGTATTGACATTATTCTTCATATGTCAACGGAAATAAAAAGGACTCTCTATCATTCATAGGACTCTGCCAGTAGCTCAACTATGTAGTCACAAGTCACTAAATAATGTAAAATCGACAAATCTACAATACTTTAATCACAACACAGTTGAAAGGATAGAACATATTGGTATTCAATTCTGATCTGGATTAAATGTATACAAATGTGGGTAATTAGTAAATGTGGATGAGGATTTTTTTGGTTGCCACTTTTAAATCACTTTATGTTTGTGCATTTCACCATGTCTGAATGTGTGAAAACAGCATCAGCTTGTGTAACTTCCTCTCTCTGAAGTTGTCAGTCACACCTCGTCACATCACAGCATAGTGCATGTGTATGTATACATATAAGATTCATACATGAATATCATATGGTCTAGGAGACCACTAGCTTATCATCACGGGACAAACAAGACCTCCTACCAGCCAGTCAACCACATATCATTGGTGCTGGAGGGAACCATGAAAGGAAGAGGTGTATTTGTTTTGCTGAGACTTATACTGAGCCCATGGATTTTTCAGTTGAACATAAGAAGCTAAACAAGAACAGCTAAGCAATATCACATTTCAGTTGTGTTTAGTTACTGTCTTATCAGATAGACCTAAACCTCTCCCCCTGTGTGATGTGTGGTTGCAAGTGAACTCCAGGCCCTATTTAGTGCACAAAAGAGCCCATAGTAGTTGATTACATTAAGCAAATAAAATCAATAGGTGATGATATAACAAAGTTCAAATTGTACTCTCTATCAAAAGAATATTGGTGTTATTTTCCTTATTTTTTATTTCTACATACTCCATACCTTTTGCACTGCAGTCTGTGGAGTCAATCACAGGAAGGATTTTATATAAAAGTCCAGGTATATAAAAATGATTTTGTATATTGAATTGAAATAAAAATATATTCCACACATACTATAAAAAGAAACAGTTTGTATTTTAGGCATCTAAAATAATCCATCTTCAACACCACGGAAAAACAACACATGTAACACATACTGTACAACAGAGGCTGAAAAGATTCAGAATGTAAGAGTCTGTAGGACTGTGTAAAGAAGGAACACTTTCTCCTGCTTGATACCTGTTTAAACCGCTGTCTCGCTAATGTGTGTGTGATGTTAGCTTTGAGTAACCAACAGAGAAGTTTACTCCAACACTCATTAGCATTGTACACATGTACACTCATTATAGCCAGTGATCTCTATTTAAGAGTGCTGATTCTGCCTCCACGTAGGCCTGATCTAAGGTGGGGAGAGAGGGGGCTAATCTGTGGGCGACTGATCTGTGGGCGACTGGCTCTCGTTCTGTGGGCGGGGGGCCTGTGTAGGATAGAGGTCGTATGCGCTGAACACCTCGTCCCTGTGCTCCCCCTCCAGGATCCTCTGGATCATGAGGAGAACCCTGGGGTTGAAGACAATGTCCAGGTGGGGCAGGCCCCTCAACTCTTTCACATGGACCGCTTGCTCCTGCTGGCCCTCCCAGCGCTTGCACAGGCCCATGCTCCGGCTGTCCACTGTATCGTCACCGTCACTGTAGATCATGTCCACTGGGTCGGCGTTGGGGAATTGGTCATCGTACACGTAGGTGACCGGTGTGGGGAGCCCCACTCCATAGAAGCAGTACACCTCCACGCCAGGTGGGGTCAGTCCGGCTGTGATGTTTCTGGTGCCCTCCCACATGTACCAGCCATCCTCAAAGTTGATGTCCTGGAAGAAGCGCTTGTAGTCCTGGTTGGTGTAGTTGAAGGAGGGGGTGGAGACGAATGTGTGGTCCTTTGGCCAGGCTTCCTCTGAAGGGACCATCCATGGGTTTGTGGTGGTCATCCGCTGCTCCTCTCGGATCTTTATGTTGGACACCAGAGGGATGCCATCGTTCTCACCTACACAAACCATACATTCACTTATTCTGCCTCAAGTGAGCAGTGTAGTCAATCTACACACTCAAGACGAGACCAACTTCGCATACCACATAAAATGGATTAGAAACAGGAAGCTGTTCTTGCATCATATCCATGTATACCATTAATTTGGTAAGAAAGAAAATGACCTCAACACTTAGAGTATATAATTCTATGGGTACATTGAAAAGGCAATTATTACCAATATGCTTGTGCATTCAGTGCATCTTATAAGCACTGCTCTATCTTAATCGATCATGCATGTAAATTACTTAAGAACTTTCTGACGACTGCAACTCCAGTTTGAACATTTCCATGAAATAAGGCCTATGTAAGAAACAGTCAGAAGCTGAGAGAAACGAATTCTGCATTAGATATGTCTGTGTGACAATAAAAGTCTGCTGGCTCTAGAGAAGGCCTTTCATGTTTTTAAGTTGCAGCTTGAATTTGGTGGTGCCGGCTGGATGACGAAGAAGAAGAAGTAAGAGGAATCAGTGGTTGCTGTCTGTGGCCAAACATTTGGTGTTCTGAGAAGTTTAAGAACCCAGCTTCTGACAAATAGAGGATCATACTTATTATTTAGCACAAGAAAAAGCAAGGAAGCGTGAAGCCTTGTTGTTAAAGAAGCGAAAAATATGAAGCAAACAGTCCCAACCATCCCAACCTGACAATTAAATAATTATTCACAATAACAGATTTTTGGTTGGTGCGTTATGGTTCATTGCCCAGCCTTATTCTGGATCATAATTGATCAGGCTCGGATCTGGCGCAGCTCCGGTCCAGACACAGCTTATCTATGAGATGGTTCTGAGGGCTCTATACCTGAAGCCAGAGACAGCGGCTATATGAGATGGTTGTGAGGGCTCTATATCTGAAGCCAGAGACAGCGGCTATATGAGATGGTTCTGAGGGCTCTATACCTGAAGCCAGAGACAGCGGCTATATGAGATGGTTCTGAGGGCTCTATACCTGAAGCCAGAGACAGCGGCTATATGAGATGGTTCTGAGGGCTCTATATCTGAAGCCAGAGACAGCGGCTATATGAGATGGTTCTGAGGGCTCTAAACCTGAAGCCAGAGACAGCGGCTATATGAGATGGCTCTGAGGGGTTTATACCTGAAGCCAGAGACAGCGGCTATATGAGATGGCTCTGAGGGCTCTATACCTGAAGCCTACAGACAGCTACTATATGAGACGGCTCTGAGGGGTTTATACCTGAAGCCAGCACTCTCAGAGGCTTGACGGCACCCCCCCATGGTGCCCCCAGGGATATAAAGCTCTTGATGTACTTGTCCTTCCAGGCCTGGCTCTGCTGATTCAGGAAGACCAAAATGTAGTTGTTGCCCATGCTGTGGCCCAGCAAGTGGACAGGCTGCTGGTACTGATCATGCATCTCCTCAACCAGGCCCTTTAACTTAGTGAAGTACTGCTCCTGTTCATCTGCAGGGGGAGACAGAGGAGAAGCTAATTCAATGTGCCTGTATGTTTAGGCACCATAGAATTCCTATGATATATATTATGGTGTATATTCTGGTGTAAAGTGAGTAGTCTCTCTGTGTGTGTGTGTGTGTGTGTGTGTGTGTGTGTGTGTGTGTGAGTGTGTGTGTGTGTGTGTGTGAGTGTGTGTGTGTGTGTGTGTGTGTGTGTGTGTGTGTGTTTGTGTGTTTGTGTGTCTGTGTGTGTGTGTGTGTGTGTGTGTGTGTGTGTGTGTGTGTGTGTGTGTGTGTGTGTGTGTGTGTGTGTGTGTGTGTGTGTGTGTGTATATTTGCATGTATGTTTGTCAGAATATTTACATACTTGGTGCAATCCTCCAGTCATAAGGAGCTGCTCGAACCGTCTCATTGCGAACATACCCAATGTTGACCAGATGCTGGACCATGGTGTGGAAGTAACCTGGGAAAGGTAAGCTTAATTTAGCAGGAGCTCCACTTCATGGATGGAGACATGCCAAAAGAGTCTGGGGTTTAGGGTGTCTGTGCTTACCTGCTAATCTGTTTGTATCGAGGAACTCCACTGGATACGTCTGCCCAAAGCCAGGCACTCTCACCTCCACACCAGGGGCATTGGTTGTCTTACGTGTGGTCTTGTTGTACACAATCCTGTGAGAGACAGAGGCAATGTTTATTGAACAAATTATTGATTTTACTTGACCTAGAATACAACACCATACAAAATATATAATGTATTTACAATGTGGTCCTAATGGCAAGTTAAAACGGACATACATGTACACTAAAATACTACACCATGCAATTCAGTAGCACTTTATTATATATACATTCAGTCTACCATATTATAGAGTTAAATCAACAATTATGTTTCATGGTACTACATCAAGACTACATACAGAATACCATGGCATACATTATGTTACATCTGGACTAAAGTGCACCCGGCATTCAGTATGAAGAGAATCGCTGGGAAGTAAGCCATATTGATTTTAGAGGATTGCGTAATGCTGCCACATGATGATTTTTCAAGTGAAGCAATAGAACAGTGTTGTTCCATTACTATGTCCCCTCTTCTGTGTAAATCAGTGTTCACTTATTTAGCATTAAAGTAAGGTAACTTGAGTTGACCTTATGCTTGCCCAGCCAGTAAAGCGTCCAACTGCCTGCTCCATTTATTTAAATACTCCCTGTAATAGAGGTCATAAACACTGAGGACACAGTTTGCATGAATCACTACAGTAGTCTGATTTCATAGGCTTCATTCTCTCCCACCTGATATTGTCAATCCAGCAGTCTATGCCAACTGGCATGAACATGTTCAGGTCTATCCAGAGAGTAAAAAAGTGGTCGGTTTTCTTGTAACACATCCAGTGTACCAGGGTGGGTTTATCAATCTTCGCTTCCAGCTGATTTCCTAAATTTCCTGGAACTAGAACAAGGATGAAGTCACTGACCCACTATAAGTCGTGAAACATTCATGATTTGACAAACCCCAAGGTAACAGTGAGCTTTAAATGAACACACTAACAGTGACATCGCCTACTGAATTGGCTGTCACCCGAAAATCCAGTTCAATGATCACATTCATCCCCCACACTTATTATCTATTAAACATGGCGCTACAATCTTACAAAGCCTACGCTACTTAGCATTCTAGGTTATTAACTGCTCATGCGAGTTGTACTTCAGGAATCTAACTTGGCGACAGAACTCTTACCTATAATAACCGGCGGAGTGTTGTTGCTTGCAGTATGAGGTTTTGCAGCTGGAGGGAAAATTACATTGAAAAGCCAAAATCCTGTAGACTGTTGAATAGCTAACATTAAAATGACCGCGAGTAAGGGGTGAGAGAATGCCATCTCGTGCCGCTACAATAAGTTCTTTCTCACAGGGCCAGACTCTGCGCTATTAATGCTGTCAGCTCTGACCGGGGGACTAAGGGGGCGGCATGGGTACGTTCAGTACAAACGTCAGTTCAGGAGGTCAACACGGGCAATCGAACCGCCGCTGTTCGTATACAGAATTCCATGTTGTTACCATAAAAATGGATTCGTCTCCGCTCATCTGAAAACACATCCACATCACTGCGGAACCACCCACGAGCGCACACATGATGTAACATACGCACACAAATACACTTTCAATTTATAAATTAAAAGACTACTTTGAGTTTCGGAAAAATAAACATGGCCTATTGATTTCCATTCGCTCACTCAGTAAAAGCACAGCCAGTGAAATATTAACACAGCCAAATAAGGTCGTGGAAGTCTCCAGCCTTGCCTTGGCTATAGGGAGGCTACACGGCCACTTTAATAAACGTGAATGTCATGTTAAAATCAGCCACAAAGCAATTATAAATCATGTGTTTTTGTAGGCATATAACCTAAGCCTGGACGCCTAGTACCTAAGTGACTGCACGCGTTAAGTGTAGACTTCAGACCACTTCCGTCACTGTCGGGAGAATCTCTTAACTCTTCCCTGGACCATCATGAGCATGTGCCTACTGTCACCATGGAGACGAAACTGGAGTTGTATACTCTGCGCGTTCACGTTGCACTGGACAAAGGTAAGTTTAGTCCCATAATGAAACATTGGCACCGTGCTGGACCGAGACACATTTGGAAATTGTGTTTTGTCTTAGACATTGTTACTGGTCGCTGTTTACGCTGTGTTTGCTGCCATTAAACCTTGATTTAACGATTGCCAAAGTTTTAAAATTAAAGTTAGCTTGCTAGCGATAGCTAACTGGGATTCGTAGCTAACGTTGACCAAACAGTTCACCAAAAGTCCCTTTAGGTAACCTGTTCAGTTTGTTTGTCTGCATGATTTTTCGGATTGCCCCAGATAATTAAAAATTATTTTGGCTTCTTTGGACCTTTCAGCTGCCGCAGAACTTTCAAATACGTTAATTTATTCACGTATTCATTATTATTAATTTTGTATTATCATTGTTACCAGAGACGGTTTATAACTGTTTCAGAGCATCTTTGTCATCACCCTTCTGGTTTATTTAACATAGATGGAAGCGGCCCCAGAGCGTGACTTGTATATAGAGGATGCACCGGAGCAAGATGATGAAGTGCAGGTGGATTTTGCACAGGAGGCACTCGAGGAGCTGGACCGTGCTCTCAGTGCAGTGCAGATAAACAACAGCGCATTGCCGATGTGAGTCGGGCTTTGGGGAACTCCCTTTACACTCAGATTGACCGATGCAAGGTTACTATAGAGCGTTAACACGTAGTAACCTACAATCTTGGGTGTTGTGAAAGTGGGTCATGAGCCCCTTCAGCTGTTGAGACACGCTCACACACAGGAAGACATGGATGTTTAATCTGGATTTAAAGATGACCCCCACAACATTTACTTTACACACACCCTGGCATGCTACAAACACAATAACAACATTGCATGCTTTTGTCCAGAATTTCAGTGAAAGCAACACCACCACAGGTGCGGCAGACAGGTAACAAAGCGTTATTACACAAAGAACTACAGCACAATATTGCTTGTGTTGTGTAATACTTTGCAGAGTTTGACACTATATGCTTTGAACCAGCAAAAGCATCAAAACAGCCGTTGTCAGTTCCATGCATAATTTAGAGAATGGCATTTTTATTTTATTTTCCATAGGTCATCCCTGTATTCACGATCATAGGAAAATAATGACAAGCATTTATTTAAAAAAAAACAAAAATACACTGACTTTTCATATATAACACACCAAAACCATTTCTTACGAAGGTTGCGCAGGTATCAGTACAATGCACTATTTATTTCATGTAGTTTGTAAGAGTTCTCAAATTGGTTGTGGAAAATCAGTGTTTAGGTCAGTACACACCCAAACCTTGGATTACGACAGAATACAGTTCAGGGCATTTACATAATCAGACTGCACCGGTGATATAATCAACAACTGAAACATTGTTGACTCTGACCTATAGGATGGAATGGTGTCCAGAGATATTTCGACATCTATTCAGAGGGTCTCTGGTTTCAGTCCAGCTCCTTTTTACTGCCTTTGAAAGTGCCAGACACTGAATGCTAAATTTCTCCCAATGGCTAGAAACAGGGCCTTGGATTGTAGCCTTCGTCATTGGCATGCAGATGTAAGGCATAAAATGCCTTCTCACAGTGTTTATTGAGGAAGAAAGCTATAGAAATGCAATCCATTTATCACTTTACACTCCTGCTGTTGCTATAGGGAGTTCAGATAGTGTGTGTAAGATTAGTGCCTAGATGTGTGGGTTGAGAGAGCGTGTTCATGTGCATTACTAACAACTGTGTTTGTACGATAGCTGGTTGTGATGGGACTGCAAGAGAGATGAGACTGTAGATGTGTGATGTGCCTTCTTGTCCTTCCTGTAGGCCTGCTAAAAGGGAGGAGATGAATAATGAACAGTGTCCCCTTTCCTATAAGAGGAATTGTCAAAAAGAGAAGCTGCTCATCACTCTGGCTGAGAACTTCCGTCGCCAGTTCACCCACCTGTACCCCGACCGAAAGCCGCTCTTTCTCAGTCCCCTTAACGAATGTGGGGTTGAGGTACACACACACACAAACACACCTACAGACAAACACACACACACTGACTGCGAACCTTTATCACACACGTACTTGTTCTCCATGTATCCTGGCTCTACTTCTCTTTCTCCCCTCTCTCCCACTGATTATCCCTCTCTCTCTCTCTCTCTCTCTCTCTCTCTCTCTCTCTCTCTCTCTCTCTCCCTCTTTCACTTTCTATCTGGCTTTTTTCCATCTATATAACTCTCCTTTTCTCTGTTTCTCTCTGTAGAAGTTTGTGAGTACTACTCTGCGTCCAACTGTACTTCCTTATCCAGACCTATTCCACTGGGAAGGGTGCACCAACTTTGTGTCTGACTTCCTGTCTTTGGAGCCACTAGACCCTCCAACAGACCCGGTCAGTGTGCCTGTTTGGGCGTTAATGTATTTGTGAGTGTTTCTTCTGAATCATTGTATGTGTATTTAACCCCCCTTTTTAGGTCAATATCCTGCTTCTGACACAGTCCTCTGCATTGTTGCTGAATTTGAAAAAAATTGGGTCACTTTAGAGATGACCTTTCAGATGAACAGTTGAGATCTCTGCTGTGCTTCACTGACATTGCTTTGTTTTGTAATTTATTTCTTAAACACCCATTAAATAAAGGTGCAGTAATTTAGTAGGCATATTTGTCACCAGTAGTAATGTTTCCATAGTTATGGAGGAAGAAAGCATCAATTTGGTCATCCTTTGTTTGGGCATTTGTAATAGTAATTAGAGTAAGACAAATTGAATCTAGTTCACTGGCCAAATATTTACTTATTCGTCTTCATGCCTGTGAGAATTTAACTTCCCTAATATTATGCACTAATAGTTATAGTGTCTCTGGATCTTTAGTTTTTTGCTGCTCAGGCTGTTTTATGGGTTAAAAATCAGGGAGGGAGGGAAGAAGGAGGGGGTTTTAGCCAAACTTGGGGGGGGGGGGGGGGGGATTGGATTACACCTCGTCATTGAAGACTGTCTTGCATACTCTTGTATTTACCCCTAAAGTGTACTGCAGTAACCCGAGGTGCAATGAACTGTGTGGTCACTACTGTGTAGACCTTTAATTTGGGGTCAAAAAACTTTGGTCTGACCATGTTCTTGACATGTGTTGACAGGCCAGTATATGTGCTGTGCAAATGCTTCATGTGTGGGAGCGTTTCTTTGTGTGTACTATATGTGAGAGCTAGTTGGTTCTTTTGCATGTGTCTGTGTGCTTTTTGTTGTGTGTGTGTGTGTGTGTGTGTGTGTGTGTGTGTTCATGTGTATGTTTGTGAATGTTTATATGTGTTAGTCGTATGTGGCATCTGTTAACATGTGCATGTGAGTGTGAGTGTGCTGTGTAAAACGTATGTCTTTGGTATTTTTTTTGCCCCTGCAGCCTAGGTACCTGTACTCTCCTACATGTGTGCTGCAGACTCAGAGGGGTTCATGCTTTGACTTCTCCACCCTGCTGTGCAGCCTACTGGTGGCTGCTGGCTATAATGCATACTGTGTGAGCGGCTATGCCACCAAGGATGTGTGCCTTCTTAACCTGGGCCATCAGGAGTGTCCCCTACTGGCCAACCATGAGAAGGTTATTTATCTGTGATCACACACACACACACAACCACAAACACACACACACACACACACACTCACACGCACACACACACACACACACACACACACACACACACACACACACACACACACACACACACACACACACACACACACACAGAGATAAAATAGTTCCGCAGTGCTAGACTGAGCCATGACCTTCTTGGACTTTAACAGTAAACATCCTTTTAACTTCAGATTGCTGGCAGCACTGGAAACTAACTTGGCTATTAATGCAAATGATATATCCTGAAAGACACTGTCTGTAATAACAAAGTTCCACTGTCCCCTTGTCTAAGACAAATCTTAATAACCAACTCCAGTTCTCATTTTATAATTGATGGGTGTTATACAGAGGTCTTTTTGCCTCTCCTCCAAGTTAAAAATCGACAGCAAACGTGTGGTCCTCTGATAAGCAGACCACTTGGGTGACAATGATATTGCGATTAGATCAAGTCTGACTATGTCTCACAGTTTCAGGCAGACTTGTCTGTACTTTCTTACCGGAGGCACTAGCATATGTTTCCCATAGAGGGAACTAGACCAACCCGCTCAAATTTAGTGACCTTAAACTGTTGCTCTTTCTACATACGTATATAGGATCTAAGGCAAAGAGCAGCATAGTGAAGTCAACAGTGTTTGTAAGCTATGTGCGGTTTATGTGTTTGAAGTGTTAGAGTGTACGCCAATGTGCATCTTGGGGTAGTCCAAAGGTGATAATGTGGTGTGTGTGTGTGCTACTATGTGTCAGATTCAACCAGTTATTTGTATAGAACAACAATAAGTTGGTTGCTGCCAGTGCAGTACAAAGCCACACATAGCAGCTGAGAAAAAATATCAAGCCAGATCTATTAGCTATTAGTTTTCTATTACATACTGTGCATCACCAGTGTTGTGAAATGTTGTGTATTACATATTCCTTGCTATATAAAATAAAATGTTCTGGTTTCTTTATCATACCATAACTGCTGAAATGTTATGGTGAATGAGGCACAGTCAAAAGTCATTAGGCCTGGGTAAAAAAAAATCGATTTAATCGATTTTGGATCAATTTCGTTTAAATTTCATGCTATCAATTCACAGGGCACGAGATCGATTTTTAAAAAAAATTTGTTTTAATTTTTTTCGATTTTTTTTTAGGAGATAATTTCATTAATATATTGAATTAGGCAGGCCATCACGTTGAATAGAATGTAAAATCTTGCTAAGGATGTTAATTAACAGTCACAACTACAAGATTTTAGTCACAATTAATGATTTTAGTGATGAATTAATGATGATAGCCTATAAAGAATATAAAAAAATTATCATTCAATCTAGGAGCAGATGGAACCAATTCGGATTGAATCGACTCGAATCGTGATTAATCGATTTAAAGCCTTCAGAATCGAAATCGAATCGATTCAGGAACTTGGCCGTGAGACCCAGCCCTACAAGTCATCATAACAAAGTCAAAACAATGCCGCCAGTAACATGGTCAAAGTTTAGAATGACATGTCACTTCAAAGTCAGATATGACTATAGGTCAAAAAGGGCTTTGTGAGTTCAAATTGCTGTTGCATAAATATGTCGATAGCGTGTGTGTGTGTACTAGATATGTCCATGCGTCTGTGTTGGAAGTGAGTGCGTTGGTGTGTGTGCAGGGTAAAACGGAGGAACAGGCCCCAACAGCTCTGAATTACTCAGTAAAGCCACCCAGGGATCTGAGCAGTGGATTTGAGCGGCGTCAGGAGGAGACACGTCAGAAGGAGGTGCAAGCAGCCCGCCTCAAGAAACAACAGGAGGCGGACAGGCTACAGGAGGTGTGTGTGTCTCTGTGTGTGTGTGTGTTCCAGGGCATCAGAGGGCTCCTCCAGACCTGTTTCTTTTGCACTGCTGGGTGCTGGATGTGTGTGTGTGCGCATTTGTGGTTATGAGCCTTTAAGAGCCTGTGTGTATATTTCTGTGTGTGTGTTTGCAGAGGTGGAAGTGTACAGGGTCAAGTATTGTGTGTTTCTCAATGTATGTGAACATGAGCTATTTGGCATGCATATTTACTTCCAGGCTAGCGTATTTGTGTATGTGTCCGTGTGTAGGAGCTAGAGAAGCCACCTCCTGATCCGCTGTTTGGCCTACGTGTTCACTGCTGGGTGTTAGTGAAATGTGGCGCTCGCGAGGTGCCAGAGGACTTCTTCATTGAGCCGCTAAGTGGTAAAACCTTCCCCACCACAGATGAAAACTTCCTTGGGATCGAGAGTGCTTGGAACAACCACAACCATTGGGTCAACATGCAGGACTGTCGCCACGGCTGTAGGGTGAGCATTTTTTGTTAGCCTGTGTGTGTGTGTGTGTGTGTGTGTGTGTGTGTAAAACAAGATGCAGAAAAACAAATCCATGCTTTTATTACTTTGTTTTCAAAGTACAGTAAGTCCTAAACGGCTTAGCTCCAAATTACCTCAAATAATTAGTTAATATCAAAAAGCACAATAGGAGGCAAAGCCCCCCTCTTGTGAAATAGTATTCCTGCTTCCATCTTTAAATCTAGACTAAAGACGTCCCTATTTAGTCTGTCCCATAGTCATAAATAATGCATCAAAAACCCGTCATCTGTCGTCAAAAACATTCTTCATACTTCTTGTCAGCCATGTTGCTGTACAGGAGTGGGCTACAGACAGCGCATGCTGTACTGTGTAGGAGGGCCATTACGAATCCCGGGTACAGCATGAGGCTGCCACCAGCCAGTTAGGCAATATTGTTGTATCTGGCCACCCTTACTATGCTTGTAAAACTAAAGTCCACATGCACCAAGCAGGCCAAGATAACTAAACATAACTCATCAAAACTTAACACAAATAATATTCCCAGTATCAATAAAACTGGGCTACAGATGCATCGCATGTTGTATGTGAAGGAGTGCTCTTACGGATCCCGGGAAAACTAAAATTCGCATGCGCCATGTCAGCCCACCATAACTAAAAATAACTCATCAAAACTAAATATGAACACATTTGCCATACACCTTTCCGGGCAGCCTCTCCCTTGCCTTCTAAATCACATTCTGCTAATACTGATACTGATAAAGTGGCCATATAAACTACTGTTATTTCGTTTACCAAAATGTATCTCTTTGATGTTTACTAACCACATTTTTTCTGTGTAATAGCTGGCAAATGCAGATAGTTTTGGAAGCATTGTTCCTCATCACCAAATCCATAACACCATACCCACCCACTTTGTCTCTTTCTTCCCTCTTAGTCTAGACCAGGGGTCGCCAAACCGTCGATCGTTTCGATATCGGAGACCTTCCCTGTCGATCTCCAAAATTATAACCTGGATTTTCACCTGCACCTGGATTTTCAAACAGAAACGCCCAGCCAGCTATTTCAATCCGAGGATGTCTGTAGAGCAGGGCCGGATTAACAATTTTCTGTGCCCTGGGCAACAAGGCTCAAGGCCCCCTTTTTTTTTTTCGAATCCGAACCGAGCCAGAAGGAATCAATCTCAACTGTTCATAGTACTAATTCCACATTGACGTACGTTTTTTTTTTATGAATAGCCTGGCTTTATTAAACTGAGGCATCAACAGTTAAATGCTCTCTCACACAAACAAGCACTGTTAAACGCACAAGCGTGCACAATAAGGCCAATAAGTATATTTAAATGAAATGATTGACATTGCAAGAACGTTTAGTAAAATGGTGCGGCTCCTTTAAGAAGAGCACGTACAGGGAGGGAGAATGGTGACGCATAGTTTGGATGCAGCGACAAAGATTTATGTGCTGTAACAGTGTTAACCAGTATGTGAGTAACGTGAGTTTTAATAAAGCATAGCGTGTGTAATGTGTAGCTATTTCATTCCGTTTGCTAAACTATCCTGCTGTCTGTATTTACTAACCAGCAGCAGACGTAACGGGAAGGGAATTAACCCGAAGTTAAAAACATGTAGGCTAATCTACTTCGGCCGTGGAGCATTTTACTCCCCTGCAATCTCCAACTACGAGACAGCCTCCGACAGCAGAAAAGGTTAACAAACGGAATGAAATAGCTACACATTACACACGCTATGTTTTAATACAACTCACGTTTTATGCTATACCAACGGAGGCACAACAGACATCACCATGCGCTGCCAGGACTGCGTTCATAACGTTATATTTGTCAACAACGTTGTCAAGTGCCCCTTTGATGTCATGGGCCCTGGGCAAGTGCCCACTTGCCCTAATGGTTAATCCGGCCTTGCTGTAGAGTTGATGTGAACTTAATCACCAACTATTTCTCACAAATTTCTCCCACTTAATGCCCCTTCTTAAGCAGCTTGCACACTGTCCAGACAAACACCAACATTCTCCAACAAACGCCAACAGTTGGGTCAGTCTGCGCCAGCAGTTGGTGTTTGTTTGTCATTGACGGAAGAGTTCAACAATTTTGACAGCTCGTTACCTTGAAAACTAAGCTCAACTTGCATGCATCACATCTTCGAGCTCTCTTGGACGTTGTAGTAATGTTGGTTATCGGCCAGTTTGCTAAAAAAAATATATATATATCCTAAGTCTATTTTTAGATTTACGTTATGTATTAGCTTCCCAAACCAACTGTTTTCGAGACAGATATTTGTCTATTTTAACTTCTACGACTCGTTAAACACTGCAAGGTGTTTCTAAATATTAATATTAATGTGTATGGTGACACGTTACATGAGTATATTTGCGCTTATGTCAGCCACTCCCACTTCGTTCCAATTACCGCGTTGGTTTTCAAAATATTAATATGCACGCAGCCTGCTTTTACATACTGTCGTATTAAGGCTGCATGATAATTTTCTCTGTCTTCACCTAAAAAAGATCACAGTGGTATATTCATTTTCTAGTTAACACTGATTACTGGGGTGTTTTCCAGACAAAAATATTCAGTGTAGCAGTATTTAATAGTTTTCTGTTCCAGTACTGTACTTACCCTTGTATGCTCTTTCACCACCTTATCCACTATCAATTTTGTATGTATAATGTATACACATGTTTGTATGTATTGTGTACATTTACCACATGTATGCTAGAATGCTCCAGCGTTTCCATGTGAATGCAAATTTTTCTTGACACGGCTCGGTGTGAACGCGATTAAAAAAAGGTCCCGGATCAACAAAAAAAATCCGGATTCCGGCAATCCAGGCTCTGTGTAAACATGGCCTGAGACAACTCTGTTGTTTTGATGCTATATAAAGAAAATGGAATTTAATTGTTTTTGCGTTTGTGTGAATATGTGTATGGTTTGTCTGCAGGACATGTCCTTTGACCTGGGAGATCCAATCAAGTGGGAGTACCTGCTGTGTGGGGACACCGGCCAATCACTTTTGCTCATTCCAGCCATGACGAAACAGCAGGAATTTGAAGACGATGATGTAAGTGTGTGTGTGTGTGTGTGTGTGTGTAAAGACTTACAAAACGTAAAGACATGATGGCAGGTTTTACCTTCATAGCACTGTGAAATTGAACTGGTTTCATCATAATATACTTGACAATGAGTACTTTAAAAACATTCCAAACACCCCAGATATTGTAATTGTAAATGAATATGTGAACTCTGTATCTATTATTGAAGTAGGCTGCTGTTTTGATTTGTAAATGAACACCTGCTATTATTCCAAGCTACTGAAATATCAATCATTAATGGAACTCATTCGCCAGCTGGGATATGACTGCAGGTTAATATTTCTTGTCTTTGGAAGTTTAGGCCATGTACATAAGAATGTTGTCAGAGGGCTGCAGATGGGGGGGCTGCATAAAAAGGGGGCAAAAAGACTAGCAAAATTCTGCTCTGTTTCAGCCATCATTGGTAGCAAGCAAATATGGAGACGAAGATGTTTTGTTTATCCTTGATTCTTGAGTGTTACATTATTAAGAGAACTGGTAAAAGTTTGTAAGCCTATCAGACCTGTCACCCTGTCAAAGACTCTTCCCAAAGTATTTGGATCCTGTAACTTGTCGCTTGTCTTTTGGATCCAAATAAAAGCAATCAAATGTGCATATATCTCAGTAATTTTGGTAGGTGAGGATATTTATTTTTGTGATGCTTAATAAAGGAGGATAAGGAGGAGTCCAAGGTGTTCGAGATGCCGCCATCCTGGGTGAGCGAACTTCACATCTCACAACAAGGTATGCACACACATAAACATGAATACAGAGTGTAAACGCTAAGGAAATTTGAAATTGGATCATGCACCGCCCTCTCGACCTTGACCTTCCACAACTTGTGTTATTTTGTGAGCACTTATCTGAAGTGTGTGCAACTGAGTGTGGCCATGTGTAATTTTCTCCAGTGAAAGACAGAGTGGCGTTGGCGTAAAGGATGAGGTTGCGTGTGAATTTGTGCGTATTTCTGTCTGTATCTGTGTGCCGGTGTGCGTTTTATATTAAGGATTAGTGCTGTCTAGGAATTTTCAGGATTAACTACTTTATGTATATGTGTGTGTGTGTGTGTGTGTGTGTGTGTGTGTGTGTGTGTCTGTATCTGTGTGTGTTTGGTAGATATGGAGATGTGCTGCCCAGGTGGTGTGAAGGTCTTGCAGTACAGAAAGGCCAGGCTGGAGAAGTTCGCCCCCTACCTGCTGAAAGATGGACTGCTCACACGTCTTACCACGTTCCATGACCTCGACTGTGAGTCCCACACGCAAGCCTCTGACTGTCTGTCACAGCTGTTTGTTTTTAGTGATAATTGGTCATGTTGTTCAACTGGCCTCCAATGATTTTGTATCCATTCTGTACATGCAGTAGTTGATCAACATGTTCTGTTGACCTTGGAATTTCAGTATGGGTATCCTGAGTCCCTTCGAGTAGTATGACTTTTTGTTTATCAGGAGTAGCCTATCCATTGTTTTGGTATGCATATGCTCAGAGTAAACTGTTGTGTGTTTGTGTGTGTGTGTGTGTGTGTGTGTGTGTGTGTGTGTGTGTGTGTGTGTGTGTGTGTGTGTGTTGTGTGAAAAGGCACTCATGTGTGCATTGTCAAAGAGTGGTACCAACACAGGAATGACAATTTGGAAGAGAGAGAACTCCGAAAGGATGGAAACATCACGCTGGAACACTTTAGACGTGGAAGGAGTTTCGCACTAAAAAGTAAACACACACACAAACACTTATATCACATAGGAATGCCTTTGAATGGTCGAAGCATAAGTGTTGGTGAAGGAAACCGCCATCTTTCGCTCAAACCAGCCTTCTATAGGTCACAGGTATGTGACCCTGACGCCAGATTCGGACCGTGAGATGGAGTTCTATAGCCAAGCACGAGCGGACGGGCTGGCCCGCCGGGTCGAGACAGGCTCAGAGATGACAGAGAACTTCGAGGGCCGGCCTGACTTTCTGTTTTATCGGCACACTGTGTTTGGCAAGCGCACCCGAATGCTCACGCCTGGAGAAAACATGGAGCAGAGGCCTCACCCCTTAGTGGTAAGCATACAGTACATAATGACACAACACAACATTCACTCAAGCCAAAGAATTCAGCACCGCTCTTACAAACACACAGCATAGCACACACTACACAACAGAACAACGCAATCACAACGCAAAACACATCTATCAGAACCAATGAAAACTCACAACAAGCTTACACAACCACCACTACACAATGATAATAATCACAGTATTCCTCACACTGTCATGAACTCATACACACTCATTTACTCACTTACGCCTACATCCTTTGAGCAGAAGGTTGTGGAGCGATTTCATCGAGACACCACAAAGCCAGCAAGTGAGGATGTGGAGGAGCGGGTCTTCCTGGTATCAGAAGAGCGTATCCAAGTGACTTATCACCGTGATGACGACCGAATCATACCTGCCTGGAGTATCTTCACCACGCCGCAAGACTCAGGAGATAAGAACAAAGACACCTTTTCACCAGATATGGCCACAACCTTTCAGGTAGACAAACACACACACAAACATACATCATATACTCGCACGTTAGTGCACAGATCTATGAACGTGCACATATGCACCCAGACAAACGTCCAGCTCACCTCTCACACAAATAAATATACAGGCGTTTTGTAGCGAAGGGAGAGAGCAGTCACCCCACCCGGCCTTGAACCCGGGTCTATAGGCTACCAAACCTGCCCTCTGACCGGAACACCAAAGAGTCAGGCTCGATGGTATGGCAGTCAGAGCACATACTCATTAGCAGTGACGGCACACAGACATTCCTTGCGCATCCTCCAACAGTACTTCTCCCAACTTTTGCATGAAAGGTGCTATATAAATAGAGTTTATTATTATTATTATTATTATTATCTAGGGGGGCCTTCACACAAGGGTTAACGTACCTGGGGGTCCGTCAAATAGTTTACATACTGGGGGTGCCTCCAAGCCAAGCCATCCCACTTCTGACACCATTTGTAGCGAAGGGAGAGACGGTCGCCCCACCCAGCTACAGGGTACCAAACTTGCACTCTGACCACAACGCCAAAGTGCCAGTCACACATACAATATACTCATAAACAAAACTCCTCAGCCCTAATTTCATTGACAGGCAACAAGCAAAGCATTGCGCTGTAACCACCCATGTTTTGCGCTTAGGATCTTGCTCATGATATTAAATTAGCAAAATTATTCAATCAGCTTCACATGTGTGGCAGACTTTGCTTATTGCTTGTTGCTTTGCTCATGGCCAGTTGCCTGTCAATGAAATTATGCCCCTCGTCTTTCATAGCTGTAGAAAATCCTTGTAACATAGGTGTCTCTGCTTTTGTTTGTGTTTGTGTGTGTGTGTGTGTGTATGTGGGTGTGTGTCTGGGTCTTTGTCTGTGTGTGTGTGAAAAAGGTAGATCCGTTTCAGAAGCCAAGTAAGAACCTGTTTCTGTATGAGACACTGATGGGTCTGATAAAAGAGCAGGAGAAAGTGGCTCAGAGAATAAAAGACTCTGAGCAAGAGGTAAACAATTACACAACACAACACAGAAACACAACACAGCTACATGTTACAGCTCTGCACAGCCATTTAGATAACTCCATAATGCCCCTACTCAGTGTAACATATACATTCAACAAATTCAGAGAAGTTGGTTAAGTGTGTGTGTGTTCGTGTATGCAGTAGGTTGACTCATTTGAGATAACTTGTAGGAACACTGACATGAATGATGAAGGAAAAGTAGAAAGACAAAGCAGAACAGAAGAGTCTGAGAATTAAGTTTATGTTGATGTATCAAAGGTGTACTTATTCGTGTGGTGTGTATATTTGTTGGTGTCTGCGTTCAGGTGAGGGATATCCTAGATCTTCGCCAGCATGAGGAGAATAAAATTGAGCTGCACATCTCCATTTACAACACAGCCAGGAATGACAAGGCTCGCAAACATCGGGAGGCACTTGTGAGACACATTAACTACCTTACTCAGTCTCCATTCTCCTTTTTCTCCTGTTTAACCTCCTTACTTTTCACTCCCCTCGCTTTTGTCCCCTCTTCTCATTTTCACTCCCCAGTTTTCAACCCTTCTCACCTGTGTACTATAATCATTTTTAGTAAGGTTTTGGTAGTAACCCTTTTTTATGACCGTCTTTGTTATAATTTCCTTTCCCTCTCCTCTCCCCTTTTTGTCCTCTTCTTTCAGGAGCGTATGGCTGAGGAGGCGCGCCTACGACAGGAAGAGAAGGAGTTGGACTTCCTGGCTCCATTCCTCGCTCAACTGGGCGACCCGGATCAGTTGACTCGCCCGATGGCCCTGCAGCTGCGCAGCGACTGCCTTGCCGAACTCAAGCAGCGTCTTATAGATAAGGCCAACCTAATTCAGGCCCGCTTTGAGAAGGTACGCCACAACCTCAGAACATTAAAACATGGTTGTATAGGGCATAACACCCCAAATTACGCTTCAATCTTCATGAAGAACCTTCCTCTTGTCACACTCATGACAAAGTGCATCACAACCTCAGCATTTTAGAATCTCTTCCAGTCCAACATGTTTGTCAGAACCCCTTACAATTTCTAATGAACACGCAAAAAGGACCTTGTCCAGGGGAGATGCCCTGAGACTTCTGTGTGTCTCTGTTGTTGTTGTGGCTAGAGGTTTCAATGCTCTCCACTGTAGTCTGAGAGGCTGCAAGAAAACCTGTGTAGAATTACATACAGAGGGACCGTCACATGCCAAATTTCCTGTGAGAACCAAAAAAAAATGTCTGGCAGTCAGAAATGAGAGCTGGAAAGGCTGACTGTTTATTTTTGGGGTGTTCCAGGAGACCCAGGAGCTGCAACAGAAGCAGCAGTGGTATCAGAAGAACCAGTTAACCATGAACAAAGAGGACGAGGACCAGTACCTGGCTTATTGCTCAGATGCCATGTTCAGGATACATATTCTTAAACTGCGCCTCAGTCGGTATGAACTCACAGCCCCACCCCTGTTAGAGCTACAATGTCAAACCTGTCATATAAATTCACAACAGTCTTTACAAAGTGACTGGATACATCATTGTCTGTGATTGACACTGTGAATGCAAACTATGCAACAATATTATAGTGGGCATTGCAAAACATAACATGCAACCTCACAATATTATAGTGGGGATTGCAAACCATGACATGCAGCCTCACAATATTATCTTGAACTGTCGTGGTGTATAGGTGTCAGCAGAACTAATCTTTAGCAGTACAAGGTGTCAGTAGTTATATGTTTTTGCATAGTAAGGCTGTGAATGTGAGTAATAGGTTTAGATTGAATTGTCAGTGTTATTAGATGTAAACATAGGACTACTAAATGTTATAACTATATATGTGCTGTTATTACAGGCACAAAGACCGAGCCCCGCAGAAGTACCTCGCTCTGGATGAGAAACTAAGGCGAGATCCTAGGCTTACCCCCTTCCTGTAGACACCAAAGTCTCTCTCACATGCACACACATCTGTGTCCTCATACATCTGAGACAAACATGCACACTCTCACATATACCCTGGACCTGTAGCCCTCACAGACCCCACACACACACACAGAAACACACACTAATGCATAAGATGCTCAAAGAGACACTAAGGTGTGTGCTGCTGCATCAATGCTTCATCTGGTGACAGCTAGTCAACCTTTGTCTTTTTTTGTTAAAGTGAAGATGAAACTGAATACAAAGGCTGCAAAAAAAAAACAGAACTGTCCTGAATACTATTACACATTAAAAGTACAAGGTTGGCTTGCTTGATTGATTGATTGATGGACTGATTGATCGATAGAATATTTGATGAAAAAGACTCATAATTATGTTTGAATTTTCATTAAGTCTCAGCCTTCTTTCTTACCTCTGTAAGAAGGAAGGCCACATTATATCTGATTGAATTCCTAAAACAAATATTTAACTTAACCCAAAGAAAGAAACGCAGTTCATATCTACTGTGCTCCCAAAGACCTTTTTCTCTTGGCTATATACGTACCACCAGCAGTCACCATACTACACTGAAATTACATTTCAGAAATTGAACCCGGCAATGAACTAAAATCAACAGATTCATCTAAAATACACAAAATCAGCAGACCTATAGATTGATTGATAAAAGTAAGGAGCAACAAAAAGCAATTACCAAAAAGATACACAGTCACTCTGAAGCCGGTTTCTGACTAACTCTCTAACTCCATTGAGCAAGGAAAGCATTAACGTAGCAGTTAATAATCTGAACAAAATATTTGATAATGTTGTCAGATCTGGATCTGGAGTTAATGCTCCAGAGGCACGTAATAAACATTTACTCTCACAAACCAATATGGTATGATACAGAATGCACCGGTCTACGAAAGAAAATTGTTGAATCAAAAACACATTGCTGTCAAGTACTTCAAAACCTTATAAAACCCATTAGAGGTCCCAATGAAATAAAAAATTAACATCTGCAACCAAATACAAATATTGTGGTCCTGACAACTTTTGAATGAAATGATTAAAACCACTCTCAGTGTAATTAGAGTGGTTGAAACAGAGCTACATTTTCTAACTGAGTGCAGTCATTATACGGACCTCAGATATGAGTTTATGACAAAAGCCAGCAGTATTAACATGAGATCACACAAAAAAAACAAATGTAGTCAAACTAAAATATATTCTAGGAGAAACAGCACTAGCACCTGCAAAATATGTAGCATGACAGAAGAGAGGAGACATCTTAAACCCTCCACCCCACGATCCGTTCTAAAGAAAGGAAGGAAAGGGAGGACAAGAAAAAGGAGATATGTAATCCATGCTTTGTGGATGTTTTTTGTTTGTATTTAAGCCTTTTATCCATTTCATTCATGTTCATTTATTCATGTCCTTATTTGTTTTAGTATCAATTGCTTCTTATACAAATGTATGTTTTTTAGACTGCTTTGGCAATATTGTACACTGCAGTCATGCTAAAAAAAAAGCACATGGAATTGAACTCGATAGATGTTTCTATGTAGTGAGTAGACGTTCCGAAAGCTGAAGAGTCGATCTGGAAAGGGCGGATGTTTGTCTCTCTGGAGAAGAGCGCCCTCTGTCTTGATAGTAAACCTACTGAAGATTGAAGATTTGAAGCCGCTGCACGGCTGTCTACATCAACCGCTCAACAATGGTTCACCTAGTGGGGTCCCTTCGCAAAGAACTCGCCGATTCTGTCTCTAGCTGCCGGGTGCTGGTGGTTGGAGCTGGAGGAATAGGTTGTGAACTCTTGAAAAATCTGGTGCTTACCGGCTTCAAAAATATAGAAGTGGTAAGTTAAGGGGGGCGGACACATCAATATCCTTTGTGCTGTTGGCAAGCTAGCTGCTTGGCTAATGGCGTTCAGACGGGCCCAGTAACTTGCATTAGCTATCTGGCGGGCTAACCACAACCAACTTAACCTAGCATAGCTGGACACCTTTGTTGTATGAACGAGCGGAGCAGGTTGCTAAATATGTATGTCTAGAGGGTTTGTTGGTTGATTTTCAGCCAGATGGTTATGGGTCTTGGTGGTTCATCCTCATCATTTATTGATTTTGAGAAATGCTCCAACTTTCCTTTGCGCCAGTCTTGGCTTTAACCGGGAAGGTGCTCTAGCAAGCTCTTTAGCCAGCAGCTAAAGCTCCATAGATATAAGAGTTGTATTAGTAGCTTCATGATGTTCCATACTGTATACATTGCCACACATAAGAAAAAGCTATACCGTTGGTTCAACCCCTCGTGGTATACAGCGTCTCTGAATCTCATTGCTTTATTGGATTATGTAGCTGTGAAATGTTTTAATTTTTTTCACTTTTAGATGACTAGCTAACGTGCTAACTGTTTAGTTACCTTCTACCCATCAGCTTTCTAGCTAACGTCAAGTGTAGTGTTAGTTAGCAAGCTAAATCCGACATTAGCTGTCTGAATAGATTTAAACGCTTGTGTTTTTCCAGTCAATGAAAAAGATTAACACGAAACTATTGTAAAAGCTTTGTTCACACTTGTATGTTCGCCCCTTCATTAAATCTTGTGTTAATGAAGTTAGCAGCCTATTCCACCATCATAGTTGAGCGGCATTTTCAGTCTACCTAGGACGTCAGCTGTAGTGACGTTTTACAAAGGCATAGAAGAAAAACTTCACATGTGCACATTTTCAGTGTAAGGCACATCAAAGCTTTCTGCTACTTTGCATGGCCAACCTGCAAATTGTTATAACCTAGGTATTTGGTATGGTCGTCGTAAATCCGTCTAATGCATCAGGGTAGAGATTTGGAAGAGGATGAAGCAGCTAAGGTTAGGGTAGACTTATAGATATTGGAGTCAACTGAACAGAGATCTTTGTGTGGAGACGATGTACAAAATATGAACAGTTTGCAAAAATATTTTTTTTATTATTATTTATTTTTGTATTAGATCGACCTGGACACCATCGATGTAAGCAACCTGAACAGACAGTTCCTATTTCAGAAGAAGCATGTGGGGAAGTCCAAAGCAGAGGTAAGACAGAAAAAGCCTCTTGACTTTGGTTAGCGTTTGGGCCCGTGTTCAGAGTCAACAGCTATCCGTTATCAGCCATCACCAGTTTTTGGTCCAAGTGATTAACTATGCTCTGTGTCTTGCTTTGTGTATCTTTTTGGTGCAGGTGGCTAAAGAAAGTGTGCTGCAGTTCTGTCCATCAGCAAACATCACAGCATATCATGATAGCATAATGAAGTGGGTTTCAGTATAACTTGAAGTTTTTGTTGAATTTTAGCTTGTGCTCTAATTTCACTTGGTGTCTAATTTGTTTTGCTTGTGCTCACATATTATGTATTGCTTTTGCAGCCCAGACTACAATGTGGAGTTCTTCAGGAAGTTTGTGGTGGTCATGAATGCGCTGGACAACAGAGGTACTTACACATCCCAGATAACTGCTGGATCCGTAATGGATCTGGTACTAGTCTGGAACATATCAACCAAAGGATGTTCCACATCAGATCAGAGCCAGGTCTGGGCTGCTGCAGTCAGATTGTCGAAATTATAACGTCCTATATCTTTTCCTAACCACTTTTCCTTGACCTCGATTAAAAACGTCATGAGGTCAAGGAAAGATGTGAAAAGAGAATTCCCAAGGACTTAGTAAAAGCGTTGCTAAGAGAATCCAACTGCACTTACACTTTAGCCTATGTAATTATTTGGTGGGTGTTACTGATGTGGGTCTTGACATTTCGATGTCGCAAGGATTTAGAGGACGTTATAATCTCCTTTCTATTCGGAAAGGATGTCCAGTGTAGGCTTTGTCAAAGTAGATAAGAAAGGAAGCTTTGAAGTTCCTTTCCATAACATTTACAGAATTCAACCAGCTCTTCTCATCACTGCCATTTAGATACTTCCGGGTCATATCACTCAGTTATGAACCTTCCTAAGGAAAAGGACTATCTGACCGCAGCCCCAGTCTTGTCCAGTCATCGATAGCACAGGAGTTCATACAGCTTCTGTGCTCACACACCACACATACAATTGTTGAATGAGACTCATCGGTTCTTCATCAGACTCCTTTTAACCCATTATTCCCATCTCTTTTTTTTCTCTCTCTGTGCCTGTGTTCCATGATCTCTTGTGATGCTAGCGGCACGTAACCATGTGAACAGGATGTGTCTGTCAGCAGACATCCCTCTGATTGAGAGCGGCACAGCCGGATACCTGGGCCAAGTTACAGTCATCAAGAAGGTCAGCCACCTGTATACACACACACACACACGCACACACACACATCAGTTTTGTTGGTGCGATTGTCGAGATGCTATTACGAGATTGCATTCAAAGAAAAAAATACCACTGTATTAAAATGATTAAATTTCGTCATGCTACAGACATACTTGGTACTCATGGTAGCATGCCTAAATGGCCAATGGGAGTGACCTTTGAATTGCTCATTCGGTCAGTTTTCTCTTGCTCCCTGTATCTGCATTTGGAGTCGCTGACGTGGATGGCCTTATGTTTATCATGATTATGGTGAACCTTGTGGCTGAACTGTCTGCTCCCTCTGCAGGGTCAAACGGAGTGTTACGAGTGCCAGCCCAAACCCACACAGAAGACATTCCCTGGGTGCACCATCCGCAACACTCCCTCTGAGCCAATCCACTGCATCGTGTGGGCAAAGTACCTGTTCAAGTGAGTGTACACACCAAGGGTGTGTGATAGAAACTATTCCAACTGGACTGGAGTGAGCTAAATTTGACCGTAGTTACAGATCAATGAAATGGTATTCATAGCAAGTCTTTAACATGTGATGTGTCTTTGTGCGCAGTCAGCTATTTGGAGAGGAGGATGCAGATCAGGAAGTTTCTCCCGACCAAGCGGACCCAGAGGCCAGATGTGAGCACATGTCCCGCCTTACACAGAATTGCAGATTGCAGCTGTTTCAGTTATACATGGAACCGTTTTGTTTTTTGTGTGTGTGAAATGGTTTGCTGATGCTGTCGACGTTGTTTGTGTGTTGTCCAGGGGACTCGGCGGAGGCTGCAGCTAAAGCCAGTGCCTCTGAGCAGGATGGAGACATCAAGCGCGTCAGCACCAAAGATTGGGCCCGGTCCACCGGATACGACCCAGTCAAACTCTTCAACAAGGTTTGTGTGTCTTTCTGTGGCTACTGTTTAAGGATGACCTTGGGGAGGCTGCTGTCTGTTAATGGAATTGTTGTGTATGTGTGTGTTGCAGTTGTTTAAAGATGACATCAGGTACCTCCTGACTATGGACAAGTTGTGGAAGAAGAGGAAAGCCCCAATGCCTTTAGACTGGGAAGAGCTACTACAGCAAGGTGACCAATAACAAGACCTATACAACCTCACACACAAATACAATTATAAACACAAGCACGTCAATATTATGGCAGTACCATGGATGCTAGTTTTAGGCACACACAACTGCATAAAGGCATTCATTAGAGCTATTTCCTGTGTGGCAGGGAGAGTTATAGTTATAGTGCTCTGCTGCAGCAATATACTTTTTTATTTCTTTACGCTGTTGAGAGGAGGGCAGGCTAACGTGTGTGTATGTGCATTCAGCAAGCCCGTCAGAGGCAGTGAGTGTGAGCGGACTGAAGGACCAGCAGGTGTTTGGGGTTCAGGGGTACGCCCAGATGTTCAGCAGCAGTGTGAAGACACTCCGAGAAGACCTCCAGCAGAAGGGAGATGGAGCAGAACTTGTGTGGGACAAGGTAATATACCTTCACCTTCTTTACACAGAGATCCCCTGTGAGAACAGCTTTTGCTAAAAAGACATGAAATGAATTAGAATGGGACAAGGTGAGACACACACGCACAGTCTTTGCAAAGACAAGACTACACTAGTGCAGAGCATTGTAATTCGGACCAGAGCATAGAAGAGATGGAGCTTAATTGTTGTAATAGATGGAACTAGTATGTCTAGGTGTTGGGCAGAGCTATTCTTTACATGGTCGGTGTGTCATTTCCAGGACGACCCTCCAGCAATGGATTTTGTGACCGCAGCAGCCAACCTGCGCATGCACATCTTCAGCATGAACATGAAGAGTCGCTTTGATGTCAAATGTGAGTGCTGTGTAAAAGTGTCTGTGTGTGTGTGTTTGTAGTGTGCAAGTTCATGGCCTGTACAGATCCATTGGGATCTGTTTGCATCTCTGACATTGGTCATGGGTGTTGATCTTGATTACATTTGAAGTAATGCAATGGATGTGAGGCCACCAGTGCTCTAGCATAAAAACCTGGTGCTTCTTTCGAAAATCATTGGCCAAGCCAACCCGAGCCTTTTCCCACTTGTTTCTGATTGGTGGAACCCAAAGAGCAGCCTGGAAACTGGTCCTGTCTTACTCATTACCAGACTAAAACACCAGCGATAACTGAGGTGGATAACTGCGTTAGGCCAAGCTAGTAAAGTCGCAGCCCCCACATGGTGCCTGATTGTGAGCTTTGTGAGAACCCTGCAGTGTGGGGTGTCTCATCTTTTCCCTCTATTTCCCCATGCAGCCATGGCAGGGAACATCATCCCAGCAATCGCCACCACCAACGCCATCATTGCTGGACTCATCGTGCTAGAGGGCCTCAAGATCCTCTCAGGACAGATGGACAAGTGCCGCACGGTACTCATGCATGTACACACACACACACACACACACACACCTTTGCTGTTTAATATAAGTTCATCGCCTCCTAATATTTGTATACTAATGTGTGTGTTTCATCTGCTTGTACGTAAAGGCCTAGCTATTTTCAAAAGCATTCGTACATCATTTTAAGAAATGCAGTATAAGTCCCTTTTTTTAAGGATTTTTACTGCCCAATCACAGACATACACTTAGGTTCTTTCTAACACTTATCTGTGTGTTTGTTTGTTAAGATCTTCCTGAACAAGCAGCCCAACCCACGTAAGAAACTGCTGGTGCCATGTGCCCTTGACCCTCCCAGCGCCAACTGCTACGTGTGTGCCAGTCGACCCGAGGTGACAGTCAGACTCAACGTCCACAAAACAACCGTCCTGTCCCTGCAAGACAAGGTAACCGTGAAACCACCCACACACAAATACACTAGGGCAGTGTGACTTGTAGCAAGACGCATCAACACACCATGCAAAACGTCATTTATTGAACCCAGGATTCAGGCAGTGCATTACGATTCAGCAACCTATTTGATATGATTTTGATTTAGCTTAAATAGATATCGCAGTATGATTAACTTCAATGTAGTCAAGGGTGAAAGGCGTAGGCAGTGTCTTAATCCACAGACACTTTTTTCTGGTAAGTGAATTCCTATAAATGTTAATCTACCAAGGGCTGTTCATGTTTGTTTGGTGTGCCATTTTGCTCATTTTGGCTCTTATGGGTTGTCATTTCCCTGAAATGTAAAAAAAATTAAAAATAAAAGTTACTTTCCTTCATGTCAATAAGCACAGGTATACTCCTTAAAAGGAATTCATAAAAATAATGTACACAAACAAATTAGGTCACTGTACTCTGGTGTTTGATTGTTTTGTGTGCATGTGTGTAGATTCTGAAGGAGAGGTTTGGGATGGTGGCTCCAGATGTTCAGATAGAGGATGGCAAAGGCACTATCCTCATCTCCTCAGAGGAGGGAGAGACTGAGGGTGAGTTGTTCTACTTGACCAGCAGGGGTTGACAAAACAACCACACACCACCACAGCGTAACACGCATCAGTGCTGTACATGCTCCAATAGTACTCCACACTAATTTCACTATCACACATGCTAAGATAGCGATCGCACAGGTAAGCATTACGCAGGGCAGGAGTAGAGGATATTCCTTGGATTTGCTCTGTGGTGGATTTGGTGATATTGTACTACATTGCTGAGTTGTACATTTGTTTGAGTTGAACATTGCTGAAACTCCAGCAGAAATATGGTGATCATGAATGATTCTTCTGCTTACATTTTCAGTCATTTCAACCATTAGATTAGATTGGAAATTAGATTCTAACAGAGCAGGAGTAGAGGGAACGTCAAGGCTGTCGGTGCAAAACACTCAGCTTGTTAGATTGTTGCGCTGCTGTTAACACTTCCTTATGCTTTGCCACTGTTGCCTTGGTAATAGAGTGATTGCTCAGTCACACATCGTAGACATAAATAGACACCAACATATTAAAACTGCATATCAGACACACAGATTAACCCCCTCCCCCACCTCTGTGTGTGTTTCTGTAGCAAATAATAACAAGGTTTTGTCTGACTTTGGGATCCGGAATGGCAGCCGCCTCCAATCGGACGATTTCCTTCAGGACTACACACTCCAATTGAACCTTCTGCACAGGTGTGTGTGTGTGTGTGTGTGTGTGTGTGCTGCATATGTACTCCTGGTCTATTGTGTATGTGATTTCTCATATTGGTTTACACGTGTGTGTGTGTGTGTGTGTGGAGGATGAATTTGTGTCTGGATTTTTGAAGGGAGTGGATGTTAAGTAAGTTTGGTACATAAACGTATGAGTTGAAGGGACTGGGGGCTATTCTCAGGACGTATCCAATGATGTGTGTGTGTGTGTGACACAAATATTATTACTTGTGTGTCAGTGAGGAGCTAGAGAAGGATGTGGATTTCGAGGTCGTGGGTGAAGTCCCTGAGAAAGGTCCTGCACCAGAAGCGGAGGACGGCAAGAGCATTGCTAATGGCAACAAAGACTCCGCCCAACCTTCCACCTCATCTAAAGGTGTGTGTGTGTGTGTGTGTGTGTCAATATTTGTATACATGCAGTAACTAGGTGTATTTGTAAATGCTAGTAGTATAGTATGCTCAGCTGTGTTATCTGTCCCCAGCTATTATTTGTCTCAATGTGTGTTTGTGTTTCACCCTCTGTCTCTCAGTTCATGTAGAGGAGGATGATGATGACGTTCTCATTCTCGACTCCGACGAAGAGCCATCTTCCAGCTCTGCCATGAACGTTTCCACTGAGGGTTCAGCACAGAAGCGGAAGCTCACGGACGCCGAGACTGGCGAATCCTCGGCCAAACGCAAACGCCTGGACCAGCCAGCCGCCAGCGAGCAGGATGACGATGATGACATCATCGCTCTTGATTAAGCCACACCTTGCCCCTGGGATGTTGCGCTCTCTGGTTACATTCTGCCCCTCTGCCTGAAATGTAAATAGATCTGTACAAAACAGCGCCCCCTGTCTCTCGTTTCTGTTCTACCATGGACTGAAACTGTTTTCCAATTAAGCTTTTATCCCTGATTCTGGTGTGGGTCTGACAATGATCCACTCCAGCGAAACCAGCTATGTGGGCAGAATCATGGCGGTTGATACAGAAGTGATTGTTCTCTTCTTGACACAACGCTGTTTTTTTGTAGCTTTGCTTATCGTCTGGTCTCGAATGGGCGGGGGTGGGTTGCGTGCTTAACAATGTTTGGGGGGGTTCATGTATCTCCCTTTATTTTGTCCTCATTGTCAAAAAAAAACCTGTTGCATATTTAATTTTTTTGTAAGAAAAACCTTTGATGAAACAAAACCTAACGGGCCCTGAAAGATGTGTCTGTATTTTTTCAGTGAGTCTTTGGTCGTAGGTGTACTACTTTCACAGTTGGGAGGGGTGGGGACAATGAGCTGAAAGCTGAGGTGTGTTATTTTTACTGTCTGTTTTCTAGACCCAGTAAGGGTCCAGAACCGTATGTGTGATCAGCAAACAAAGCTTACACACAAACCCACACTCACATATTTTCATACATACACAAGTCCTAATAAAGCATTGCAGTACACACACCTGCTTTGTGTTTCATGTCATCTAAGACTGTGCATGTTCACATTATCAGGACTTAATCTCCAGATATGAGCAGGCAGTCCCAACACCTATGAGAGGGTAGGAGTGTGTCTATGTATAGCAAGTTGCAGCTTTGATATTTCTACTGCCCTCTGCTGTCTTTTTTCTTCCAAGCAGACAAATAAATCTGCAGGTCTACTAGTAAAGTTAGCAAAGTTGTAGTGTTGTGTAAGTGAGACTGAGACTCCTAATAATTTCTGGCATGCCATAAGCAATGTTTTCTCTCGGTTGCAGAGCAATAATTCTGTTAGAACTGCCTTAATCTTAATCTCTTTAGAATCTAAAAACCCAACTGCTAGTCCTACAGATCACGAGAGCCCAGACAAATATTTCAACAAAAGGGTATGCAAATCATGTCTTCGGTTGGTTATCTAAGGCTAGTAAGTACCCATACTTTTAGCTTTCCTCCTATTATGTCTCCTTTCCTATTTGTTGTGCTCCATATTTCAATGGGCCAAATGTGTATTTTGAGCACCTCTCTTTCCCAAAAAGAAAAATATTTAATTGTTTCTGCTGAGGAACACAACCATAATATGGACTCCATTAATGGGATTAGACCTACAAATGGGCAAATTGTGTTGGGACCTGAGTCTTAGAACAAGCAGCACCTCGTTCTTCCTCAAGTCAGCAACTAAATCCCTTACCTTAAAAAATATCAAACCTTATATTAGTTCCGTTGTTGGTATCTGACAATAAACTAACCATACTCCGTAGTTGTATTGCAGATCATGTGGATTCTCGTGTGATGCCACATTTATAGTACAGCTAAATAGCTGTTTTTTGTTGGATTGTACCGTTGGTATTTCTGTGTGTTCACATTTCTTCTACAACAGCTGTACTTTAATTAGGCCTACTGACCACACTGAGTCTGATGGCATGAGTTTTTTCTGTCCTAAGGGCAAATTCTTGCCACACATGTGATGTCATATTGCAATAGAAAAACAAAACCTCGAGCCAAATTTGATGCTGTGGGCAGAGTCCACAGGCGTTGTTGTGTGTCCAGATGCTGATCTGTCATTGCTGAAAGCATGGAGAGTTCATTGATCTTTGACCAAATTGGCTCAGTGCTTCTGGGAATATAGAACTGCTCATCCTTTCACAGCAGACATGTCAGCACCACAGGTGTCTAGCTACTTGTTTGTGCGCATTATTTTACACAAATATAGTAGCAATAATATAGTAGCAATAACAGATAATGACAAAGTAATTATAATCATTTTCCTTTAAAAAAAATCTTGAACAATGTCTGAGTTAATCTCAAACGTGATGTAACAATGTTTCTCCTGCATGTGTATTTGACTTAAAAGGTAAATACTGTGTGCGTAAGAGGACGTTCATCGAACCGCCCCTCCTGGAGCGAATTTGATTGGTTAGTTCTGTAGACCCCCACCATTTTCACCAACAGCAATCGAGTCACAGAAGGGGCCTTCTCGAGTCTCTCGGGACATTTAACCATCTCCAACATTACTCTAAACACAATCGTCCGACCAGAACAATTCATAAGAAACGTAAGAATCAAAAGTCATTCAATTGTAAAATCTAAACATTTGAATCACACTTAGAAGTTATCCCCGTCAAGCGAAGGCAACGTTTGCTACGTAATTATTGTTAGCCACCTAGCTGCAGTTCGGAGTAGTGTATCACAGAATGTACTAGTTTTCAAAACATTGATGCGGATGACGGTAGTGTAAGCACATCGAGGAAACTGATTCAAGAACTAGTCACCCACTCAGCAGAAGTGCCATCACAAGGAAGATCACGTCGAGAAGCCGGTGACTGACTAGAGGAGAGCTGCAGCTTACAGGCAGCTGTCTGGAAACAGCATGGTCACTCTATCCGCAATTCTAACCCCGCTTGGTCGTCAGCTTCAGAGACAGCTCCGTAGAGAGCTGCGGGACCATCGCTGGATTCCTGTTCGCAGATGTAACCTAACGGCGTGCTCCAGCAAATATGTACTCTCCGCAAGTAAGTGGTTGAATATGCTGCTTAGATAGCCTGTCTTTCTGCGTATAGAATATGTGCAGAGTTGTTTCACCCCGTGAATTAATGTGCTATAGCGTGCTTGGTCAATCAGCGCTATATAGGTCAGGGGGGGAGCTAGCCACCCCTCCATTTAGGTAGGATTACAGTATCACCTCTCCGTTTTTCATGGAGTGATCTAATGTTGAGAAATTAACTCTTTGCCTTTGTGCGGAACATCGATTATTTTAACGTTAGCATTATGGTGTTAGTCAAGGGGGTTCAATTGTTTTTCTTACACTGGTGTAACACTACCCAAGTGGTGGTGCTATGCTACTTGCTGTTGTTGTTGATGGCTTCCGGATGAGTTTGACCAAGATGATCACCTGGGAAAAGAACAAGCTCCCCAATATGTTTAGCATACGCTACAGTGAAAGTGCACAAAACGTTTTTGTGTTGATTCATTATTTAGATCAATGTTCCTCCAGGTGAAATTATGAGACAACACGCCTCACTACTTAAAAACATTGTGTTTAAACCCGTTAACAGGCAACAGTGTTTTATTGTCCTCCTTGGACAGACGATTGGAGCCACACCTTGTTAATTCACTTGTTTTTCTGCGTTCTGTAAGGACACAAAACAGCTCAACACACTCGGTCTGGCTACGGAAACAATAGTAGTTTGTGGAGGCAAGCTCATGGCAGAAAGAGAGAGTAAGGGCATGCCTTGTTAGATGGCAGTGAATGAGAAATGTGCTATTCCTTTCCATTCACTGAGGAAAGCAGAGGTAAACTAGGCTGGTATTTGACTGTATTGGGAGTGTATGCGCATTTTTTTTTTGCTGTTTGCCTACAGTCATAATCCCCCTTGACAGGACAAACAAGTTCAGGCAGATGTGCTGGTCATGTGATTGACGTCATTTACCTGTAAATGCTTTCTCTTGAGCTGTGTGTCCGGTTTGGAGGCTGTTCTAAAGATGACTGTGCCCGGCCATCAGTACTGAAAATGTCATTAAATGGTATCTTCATTTACCCCACCATACAACATTGTTTGTTTGTTGTTGTATCTTATGTAAATTTGTGATAGGCACTGTATCTTGACATAATAATATGGTCAAGAAATTACATTGCAAAGGTATTTGAGATAATTTGTTATTTTCCCTTGAAGAATGCCAAAAAGTCATGGCTACCTACCTATCTTGTTTCATATTATTAAAAGGACAAAGTCAAGTTGTAAAAAACCCATGGAATTGAGTTTACTGGTGGAATATAATTTTACTCTACTTTATTTGTTAAGACGGAAATAAATGTAAAACTTTAATTTTTTTGTGAACATTAAGGAAATAATAGTATTAGCTAAAAACCTTTTAAATCTTTCAAAAAAAAGTTCAAAATATCAGCCCATTGTAGCTTTAATGGACAGCTTTAATTTTGGAGAGCCTAGTCTTGGTGTGTGCATGTTGGCTTGGAAAGCTTTGATACTGCACATCACCTATATGTGAGACCTCCAATTGCCGGCCAGAGGTCATGGCTGTTGTTATAGTTACATACTGAGGAAAGCTGCACACAATGCAGTCAAACATTTTAAGCTTTGTGAAAGTAGCCTATGGTAAAGTTGCTGACACTACACAGGATTACTTAACATGTTTCAGTCATGCTATCAACAGAGATGATCACAGGCACAGACACACTAGAACTATGTACTAGTCAATTAACAGCCAGAGATTATGAAAGAGAAAATCCTAAACTTCACTGCAAGCCTAATCTTTGATGCTCTGTCAGCATATTTAGTTCGTACCCATGTACACATGAAGGTGCAAGGCTTGAATAACAAGCTAAAAAAAAAATCTCTAAACATTTTTTATCTTCCTTAGTCATTTTAGTCAGTTTAATTTCATCTCCTTTTCCTGAAATAGTTCTCTAAACCAGTGTGGGTAGTTACCCACGTGATGCCGAGTCATAACTTTTGGACACTTTCCTTGTAGTATTGTATTTCGTGGCGGTAGGCGGTCCACTTGTAGCTTACAGACATGAACATTTTAAAGCAAAGGAAAAGTATTTCAGGGGATTATGAAATAAATCGAAAATCGTGTCTTAATCGTTTGTAAATGCGCCCTTCCAGAGTCCAGCTGTGAAGGAGGCAGCCCACATTCCAACTGTCAGTTTCTTCAGCGTAGCTCCTCTGAATGAAGTTAAAACTAGGAGGAAGTAAATCATTTTTTCCGACCTTAAGTTTTTTTGACCAGAGTCAAGAAAGGACCGATTGTTCATGAAGTAGTCTCGCGTTCGCGCATCTCGGTGAAGTTAAATTTTGTTACGATATATTCTCTAAACATGTGTACATCTGCTTTGGAGGCAGCTGAGTGTATAATGAAAAGTGAGTTGTAGTGTTTGATTGTGGCTGTTTTGGAGTACTATATTTCATTTTCTTTGTTTTGAGTAGGCTGTTACGTCTTTGTGCCGTCGATGATTTAACCCGTGTCTTCTGTCTTCCCCAAAGTGCACCCGATGTGGCAGGGTCCGCTGGCTGTCCCGGGGGGAGATCGCCAGTCTCCCATAGATATAGCGGTGCGCAAGACGGAGTGGGATCGGCAGCTCAAACCGCTGGAGATGCGCTACGACCCGCGGACATGTCAGCAAATCTGGAACAACGGCTACTCCTTCATGGTCGAATATGACGACACGACGGACAGATCAAGTGAGCATTTCTAAACTGACCACTTCCTCAAAACAAGACTATGGTGTCAGGTGTTTCAAGAAACATAATGTGACACATCTCTTATAAGGCCTTAACCCTTAATGTTAAACTCTTTCGCTTTAAAAAATATATATATTGTAATTATAAAGAAGTGAACTTTAATACTTGTAAAAGGCTTTTTTGGCTCCTGACAGTGCCAATTTCAGGCTTAATCTGATGTTTCTTCATTTCTGTTCCCAGCTGTTAAGGGAGGGCCATTGGAGGACCAGTATCGGCTCTGCCAGTTCCATTTTCACTGGGGGGAGTCCAATGCATGGGGGTCTGAGCACTCCGTAGATCGACGGCTGTTTCCTGCAGAGGTATTGTGTCTGAGAGGATGTGATGATGGTTGCTCTGAGTCCCATTGTAGCTACTAATTGTCTTTACTCATTGCATCGCACTTTAGATTATCAGACATTCTGCCATCACTGATGGTGAATCTGATGGTGAAGGTAGGGGTCAGAGGTTTTAATGGAGCCGAGCCTCGCACACTCTTAACTAGTGCTATCAGTGGCTGTGTTTGAGGGTGTGGATGTGTGTGGACGTGTGTGTGTGTGTGTGTGTGTGTGTGTGTGTGTGTGGTGTGTGAAAGAGAGAGAGAACGATTGGAAGTGTGTGTGTGGCATGAGAGGGCATGAGAGGGCAGCTGTGTGCCAGGAACAGTGGAGGTTTGACCAATAGAGGTCTTGCTGGTTGGAAAGACCTCCATTTATAAATCTCCTGGAATGTACTGCGTGTGTGTGCCAGTGACAGTGCAGCACACTCTGCATCAACTCCTCTGTCACTGTCGCCTGATGACCTGGACATCTATTTTAAAAACACACTCCTTCATTAGTTATATAATGCCGTGTGTGTGTGTGTGTGTGTGTGTGTGTGTGTGTGTGTGTGTGTGTGTGTGTGTGTGTGTGTGTGTGTGTGTGTGTGTGTGTGTGTGTGTGTGTGTGTGTGTGTGTGTGTGTGTGTGTGTGTGTGTGTGTGTGTGTGTGTGTGTGCCTTGTTTCGTTTCCATCTAGCCACCAGTGTCTTTTGTGTATGGGGCATGTTTTATGTTTCACCGAGGCCTGCTCTTGTAAGTGATCTCTGTTTGTGTAAAGGGCTGAACTTGGTTGCCTGACAATGGGTCTTTCAAAAGCCTTTTCACAAGGGCTGGGCTGGGGGAGTAGAGGGTAGGAGTTAGAGAGGAATTGGGCTGGGGTTCGAGCTCACCTCAAAATTATTGGAGTTCTTTGTAGACTGACTGTAGTTTACATAACTTAATCAGGCTTCAAGCTGACTACAGAATCACTCTAGTGTGTGTGTGTGTGTGTGTGTGTGTTTGAGTGTGTGAGTGTGTGTGTGTGTGTGTGTGTGTGTGCGTGTGCATGTGCATGTGCATGTGCGTGTGTGTGTGTTACAAACTATTAGTCTATCTCAGCTGAAACTGTTCCTTGTCCCTTATTGCTTTCAGATTGACTGCCAGTCTGAGAATGAGTGTAGGGAACAGGGATATTGAACAATGAACATTGTTTCAAAATGTTATCAGTGTGTGTTTGTGGTGGTGACCATTTGTGTGTCTTTACAGCTGCACTTGGTCCACTGGAACTCTGACAAGTACAGTCTTTTTGAAGAGGCCGTGATGGAGGAGAATGGCCTTGGTGTCATTGGAGTCTTTCTCAAGGTAAGCCCCTCCCTTCTCCTGCATCCTTCTACTGATCACTTTCTCTCTTTTCCACCTCATCTGTATACTTTGTTTTCTTTCCCTTCTTCTCCCTTATGAAATTGTGTGTGTGTGTGTGAGTGAGTGTGTGTGTGTGATTGTGTGTGTGTTATAAGCTAAATGCTGTATATTCCCTTTCAGTTAGGGAAGAGGCACGAAGGTCTACAGAAACTGGTGGACGCTCTCCCAGCTGTGAGGCACAAGGTAAGTTCTGCATGAGTTGTAGTATGTGTGTGTGCGCACATGTGCATGTGTGTGATTGTGAGAGAGAGAGTTATGAAAGGGATTTTATTTGGATTGCTTATCACCATCTAGATGTTACAGATATCCCTTCACCTCCTTGTGTAGTATTAAACATTCTTAAGGTAAGCTTCAAAGGAATCTGTTGTTCCAACAGTACACTATAGTTGAGAAGAGAACACACTGTTATTGTGTGCATGTGCAACCGGTATGTGTGCAATCATTTAGTTTATCATCGTACATTTTAGGGTGCATTCACTCTTTTATAGTCTACTCCAATGCACTTTTTTTCTGCAAAACAGCATAACTGAGATTACTCTGTGCATATGTGTGTGTGTATGTGTTTCCTCTTCAGGACAGTCTTGTGGAATTTAACCGCTTTGACCCTGCTTGCCTGCTGCCAGAGAACACAGAGGACTACTGGACTTATTATGGATCACTGACCACACCCCCCCTAACAGAAACTGTCACCTGGATGGTCATGAAGCAGCCAATTGAAGTCAGCCATGACCAGGTAGACTGGTCTTATTCACTGAAATCAAACACAGACATCTGGAGTCAATGTGTCATTTTGTAATTCACCTGTTCCCAAATATGTGTTGACAAAAATCTTGTTTCATCTGCTTAACTGACGATCCATGACAAGATTTATTGTCACATGAGGTTGTGTGACTCAAAATGTAGAACTTAGGTCAGGGCTTAAGGTCAAGGGTTATCCAAACACATTTAGCTGTTCATTGTTCATTCATTGGGGTAGCTGTCATTTATATTCATCATTGTTTACATCTTTGAGCACCTCTATGTTCTTCTGTAACCCTTTAGTACAATGGAATGAATATTAACTAGGTCCCGCAGTCTTTCTGATGTCTTTCATCGCAGTTTTTCTACTGAGATTGGTAGAACAAGTGAGCTTCTCCCTTTACAACAGACAAGGCGCAGCTTAGACAGAAACCCACCCACCCACACACACAGGTTCTAGTTTCTGAGAGGGTGGAAAAAGCCTGTGTTTGGTGAAGGTAGAAGGTAGAGTTCAGTCACACCCACGTGGCCTTGAACTCAGGTCTCTATGGTAACAATCACAATTTCTATCAGAAGGTGTTTCAAGGTGGTGCTGAAACAGCTTTGTTGTTTCTGAGAGGACAGTGCAGGACAGGACAGGAAATAATACCATGCACTGGTTAAATGCCATTAGTTGACCAAAATACAACCTTTTTTGGCCATTCCGTTGATGTAAGTTACATATGAAAGTTTTTTTTTGTGAGTGTTTTTTTAAATATTTTGATGTAGTGAGTTAGTCGTTGCATGGTCTTGCAAGGACGTGGTGTGCTTCTGATGTTTGTCCTGTAACGTGACGGGGGGCTCTGTCAACAGGACAGAATGTTCCCCAGCACTATGGCAACCAGGAAGGGGGAGGGAGCAGTGGATGGGTCAGAAATTAGACTCCAGGCTCAGAGCTGTCCAGCAATGTTTTTTCCACTCTTAATGACCACTCACTCTCTCTTTCTCCCCCTCTCTCTCCTTCCCCTGTCTCCATCTCTTCTCTCCTCCCACCTCTCATTCTCTCTTTCTCCCCCTCTCCTTCTTCTTTCCCTGTGTTTGTATATGAGTCTACCCACCTCTCTCTCTGTCTCACTCTCTCCTTCTCATTTCCCTGTGTGTTTGTATATGTGTCTACCCACCTCTCCCTCTCCTCCCCCCTCTCCTTCTCTTTCCCCTGTGTGTTTGCATATGTGTCTACCCACCTCTCTCTCTCTCTCTTTTTCAGTTGGCTGTGTTCCGTAGTCTTCTGTTTACATCAGCAGAGGAGGAGGTCCAGAGGAGTATGGTGAATAACTTCCGGGTGCAGCAGCCTCTGGCCGGACGGTCTGTCCGCTCCTCCTTCGACCCCTTTCAGCATGGGGAGCCCTCCGCCCTCTGAAGCCCCACCCACGTGGGCACGTGGGCCAATCCCATGATAACTTTGCTTGAGAGATGTCCCCTCTGACCAATCACCTGTTAACATATCTGGACGTCAAACCATGGCTTCAATGGCTCTTACTGGGGTCGTGACCAGGAATCGAACCGCAAGAAAGCTTTTAAATGTTTTTAACAGTTCTTAATGGTAAATAGTATTGGGAATAGGATTGTATTTGGAATAGGATTGGCATTTACTAAAATGTACCTTCTTTCAGCAGTAGCCTCAGTCATGTGAGTTATGAGGACTTACAGAACCTCATTCCTTTCATACTTATCTGTGTGTATGTGTGTATGTGTGTTTGTGTGTGTGTGGTAAAAATGGGAAGAGGGCAGCTATTAACTTGTTGCAGAAGTTCAGCGCCCTCTAGTGTGCTGAATTGAACACACACAGTCACCCTGAGTTGCCTCAAACAAATCAAACCGCTTTTAAGGACATTTTTTTGTTTTGTTTTAACACTTAGAACATTTTTGGCAGCTGTCTGTTTTCTTCAGGCCTTTGTGATTATCTGATTATGTGCATTAGTTACAGATGTCCATATTCCTGCCCTTAACATTCAGGCACACTCACATACACAACACATGTTCATTTTTATGCTGAAGCTGCTGTGGGCACTAGTGTGACCAGTGAGGCAAACATGCATACACACACACACACACACACACACACACACACACACACACACACACACAAACACACTCTTTGTCTCTCTATCACACACTCATTCACACACACACTATTAGCACACCATCAACAGTGCTCAGTTCAACATGTGATGCCTGCAGCAAAATCCCTAAAGTGCTTTTCACAACTCAACTGGCTGTCTGTGCAGCTCTCTCGTGTGTGTGTGTGTGTGTGTGTGTGTGTGTGTGTGTGTGTGTGTGTGTGTGTGTGTGTTCAGTCGGAGATCAGATTTGAGAGGTTGTAGAGTGCAGCAGTTATTGATCCGGATGCAGCAGAGGTTTCGCTGGATTTGTGCATTTGAGAATCTGACCTGCTTACGTGTGCAGTCGGTGCCAGTCTCATGTTAGTGATGAGAGTGAGGTTGTGCAACTTGTGTGATGTTCGTTTGTATGTGTATGTATGTGTGTGTCTGTGGGTGTTGTAATCTCTCCTGCAGTTTCTTTGAGGTTAATGTCGGGGTGAAGTCTGTGTGTGTATGGAGTGTGTGTGTGCAGTAGGGATTTCTTCAGCTGTTTCTGGAATGTTGCGTGCAGAGAGAGTTCTCATTCTGACTCTCTCTCCAGCCAAGCGATGGCTTTTTATCCATTGGAGCAGGAAAGCAACACCCATCTGGTGTGTCTGCTGTAATTACAACTTGTAACCAGCAGGGGCAGTGTTACTCCATGCATTCAGTAACACTTCCCCATCTGAAAGGGCATGGATGAGGGTGAATGTATTTAGAAGACGAGGTGTTTGTGGTTGAAAGATGAGTTTATGGTTTAGGTTTTAAGTTTAGAGTTAGAGGAGTTCATTTACCGCATATGGGACTGAGAGGACTAGTGTAAAGGGACTCACAAGGGACCAGTTGGATGGAATATATTTTCCCAACTCCCTACATTCCTGACCAGGTTTATTCTCCATTTTTATCTGTAACGTTCACTGGGAAAGGGCTTTGAAAGGGGAGAGGGTTGTCTCTTTTGGTTTGTTTCTTGTTGGATTTCCAATTTTCTGGTGATGGTTGTCCGTTCCTCATCCATCAGGGAGCAGTAGGGGGGTCTAGGAAAGAGGGAGGGAATGTAGCTGAGGGAAGGAGAGAGAGGCGGGGGGCATGGGAGGGTGGTTGTCTTGTTGTCTTTAGGATCAGTGACCATAACGCTGCTAAATAAACCAGCCCTTTGCATGCTAGTGGCCTACAAGGCCATCTGCCCCCCCCCCCCCCCCCCCACCCCCCGCCCCTTCCATCCCCCTGCTCAACACACAAACACACACACACTTGTTCACACACACAAACATTCACTCACACAGTCAGCTTCACGGGAGAGCTGTCTGATGCTAACCTGAGCTGAAGGCTGGAGCTCGCTGTGCAAACAGCTGTATAAAGGAAGAGGGGGCTGTATCATCCCACCTGCTCATCTCTCTCTCTCTCTCTCTCACACACACACACACATACACACACACACACAGTGTAAAGGGCCCCTCACACCAGGAGGTCCAGAACAAGGCTTGGTTGGGGTTGGTGTGTGTGTGTGTTTTTTTTCGGTTAGGGGGACGAGCGTGTATTGGGTTATGGGATTTGCATAATCTAAGAAGACACTAAAATTGAAACGGTCTTTAGTGTATTGTTAGTGGTGGAAAACTGAAGAAATCAAAATCCCATTGATTCAGAGGTTGTGTGACTTTGCTGTGTCAGGAAGCAGTCTGTTAGGCCTTTTAGTGGAAAAATGCAATTCTATTTAAAGTTTTAATCTTATGTTTCTTTTTCTTTTTTAAATGACTGTATTAACAACTTCCCTGGTACTGTTTCACACTCTGAAGGAGCTCTTTATATTGTACTGTATACTACAGCCGCCTTTATTACACTGCAGAAATCATGCAAAATGTACGCACAAGTTTATTCAGAGTGATTTCTCATGCAACCTATCTATGCTGTTTTTGTTATTGGGTTGGGTGTTTTCTGTAGGCTAGAGGAGTGTGCTATGTGTAGAGTTTAGATGAGTTAACGGGTTGTGTGTGTGTGTGTGTGTGTGTGTGTGTGTGTGTGTGTGTGTGTGTGTGTGTGTGTGTGTGTGTGTATATGTATATGTGTTTTACTGATAAAGCACATATGGTTTCCTTTGGATCCCTGGAAGACGGCCTCTTCCCAGCATGCACTATTGTGCCAGCTGTTAGTCTAACGTCTCCCGCTGGTGCAGACGGAACCCTGAGAACGGAACCCACAAGGCCATTCAGAACAGAACTGAGTTCAGATGTGTAGAAAGAGCAAACTCCCAATGTACAAGGCCATTCTGTTAAAATGTCTAAAATGGTGCATCATCTATGAGAGTATGACAAATGTTTTAAGATTTTATGACTAAAAAGTGTATAATAAAGATTATTAACCTATGAACCCACTGAGCTTATTGAAAACGTCATCAAAAATAGTTGTGTTTTTAGTTGTGTTTTTCAGTGTGTTGTGGTTTTGCGTACAGCAATTCGAAAGACTCCTCTGCATGTAAAAAAAAAAAAAAAACACCTGTGTCAAGTGCATAACAATATGCCTGCAGCTAAACAAATAGATCATATCCAAGCATGCTTTCAATTGTTTGCATGGCATGGAATTGAAGTGATAAAGTAACAAGCAACTCACTATTGTTAATGAAATGCGTGGATACTGCCTGGCACCACTGATTCCCCACATTAATGCCTCCTGATTGCCCACAGTGTGTTTGATACACAGTGGTGTTGGGTTGTTAGTAGGAAGTGACTGGTGCAAAGACTGTGATCATCAAATGTTCCACTGGTCAACACGTCTGGAGAATGGGTTTGAGATTGCAACTTACTCTGAAATCTGGTCCTAATGTGATGTGACAGAAAAAAGGATGAATGTCGTTTTGAGCTCCCAGAAACATTTCATGCCATAACATTTCAACCCTCAGTCTTCATCAGGCAAATAGGTTTGTGGAAATGTATGCTTTTTTCCTAGTTTGTGGACAGCACCTGGCCCCAACTTTGGTTGGATGTGCACATTCCTTCTGTGGTTTCCCCCTGGTGTGTAACAAACCTGGGGGGTGTTCCAAGTACATGGTTGTTGTGACCAACCTGGGTAAGTTGACTCTGCGTAAGTGGTTAACTTCCTAATAGAGCCCCTATGGTTTCATTCTCCTAGCTAGCAAAACAAAACCTTAATCTTAATCTGAGTTAACTTACATAGGTTCCTTCTTTAGGGTCAGTTGGTGAGTGGGGAACAGATACAGGACCACACAAACAAACAAACGAAAACACGAATTCTACATGACAGCTGGAGTCGACACTGGAACCCTAGAATCTAGGAGAAAGATTTGTGTGTCAGTGTCTGTGTTTTTGTGTCTTCTGTCTCTGTGTGTGCACATATGCCAACTGCCCAGTCTGTGTGTTTACAACCAAAAATACAACAGAAATGTAGCATTTTACATAATTTAGGTACACATGAAGAACAGAGGCTGAGGAAAACTGCCTTTGGAGGTGAAACAGTTTATCACAAAAAATGTGTCTGGAAAGGAGAAATGATATGCCAAGACTTCAGGAGATACCAGAGAACAACAGAAACACATGCTCATGACAACCACAAGAAAAAGCAGAAAAGCAGCACCTACTTCCTGTTGTGTTGGATGAAATGTGTATCCAGTGTGTGTTATTCCTGAGTCCAGTGAGTTTGGTGAGTATTTTCAGGGGTGTAACTATAGGGGGTGCAGCAGGTGCTGCTGCACCTGGGCCCGTGGGTCTTGGGGTTTTTTCGTGCCCAAGAAAAATATCTGCTGGGGGAGGAGCGTGGCGGCAGTTACAAACATGGGGTACTGTTGTTTGGGAACCACTGCCTTACGCCATTGAATAGGGCCTGTCATAATAGCCTGCACCTGGGCCCGTCGGAACTATGTTACTCCACTGGTGTGTCTGTGTGTAGAGTTTATATTAGGTGTGTGTTCAGTGAAGGAGACTGTGATCAGGGGAACTCAATACAGAATCCGAAAGGGGGAAGCAACACTCCCACAACAGGTTGCGGTCACTGTTGCAGAACACACACACACACACACAACACAGACACATACACAGATTCTGACAGCAACTGTGGTAACACATGTATTCTCATTTAGACACACTCAGATGCGGAGCACCATGGGACTATTAGTTCCCTTGTCCTCCTCTGGTTTATTTTCTCTATGGCTTCAAAGAGCATCTTAGGCCCTAAACACAATCATGGGAAACCAGAGCATCACACTGCCCCTGTCTCCCCTCAAAACCTCAACCGCAAAAACACTGCAACACACAAGTGCACTCACTCGCACTCACTCACTCACACACACACACACATTCAGTCATTCACTGACTCAGCCAACAACAATAAACACATAGTCAGAATGCGTTTGAAGCAGCCTGATACAAAACTAAACCAGGTTTCCAAAACATCTGAAATGCCCACGCCCTGACCCCATTTTCTCTTGCATCCCCGAAGCGGACGGATGTGTTAGAGGGGCCTGTTACACACACACAAACACACACAGACTCACACACACACACACACACACACACACACACACACACACACACACACACAGACACATGCACACAGAAGCTTCGATCTCTGATGAACAATGGAGAATAAACCTGGTCCAAGATGGGCAGTTCCCTCTGAGAAAATACACTTTGATCATTTTAGGTCAGTGCTTGAAACACACCACCCTCCATGACCTAGATCATCCTATCTGAAGGTCCCATTTAGTGAGTGATACAGTGCTTCAGATATGTAAAACTATTAGCTTTAATTAAGAAACAATCGGGAAGTGACTATTGACATAAGGAATTGAATGAGAGAGAGAGAGAAGGGGTGATAGAGAAATATTTAATAAGAGAGGACTGAATAAGAGAGAGAGACTATGATTCTATTTAAGTACTTTTGACAAAGTGTGGCAGACGCTTAACTATTATTAATGACTACAAATGTAGAAATATCTTGATTCATCTAAACAAGGCACATTACATCTAAAAATGTAATCCTAAATCCAGTCTAGCTGACCTCTCAGTGTAATCATACCTCGCTGGTGTCTAACCACAAATCACCAATGTTCACCAATGTTCCACAAACAAACAGTCCCAGGTAGGAGAGGCGTGGGACATCATTAGAGGACCAGAGAGTTACTGGAGAGGAAAGCGGGACTGAATGAGAGTGGCCATCTTGTACTGCACACTAAACACTGTACCCCTCAGGAATGAAGAAGACAGGACATGTTCACACAAGCTGCCAAACACCAGGCTGTCTCTCATACTTTTCTGTTTTCTCTTGCTCCCCGTCTGTCATCCCTCGCCCTGACTGCTTGCTGGGTTTGCTCCACCCACACCAGTGAGTCTGATAATGTGTCTTAGACCAGGCCTCTGGATTCTTTCCTGCTGTTCTCACTGGCTGCTTGTTGAAGTAGTCATAGTAGAGGTTGTTGTTAGTGTCTTCTCCTGCAGACTCTAGGGTTGTGAAATGTTTTACAAGTCAACTTTTTGACCTGTGAAACTGTATCACTTGCAGTTGTCTGAGCAGCAACACACACACAGACCTTACCTTGAAGGCAAAGTTACCTTGAAGGCAAACTTGCGGTTGATGTGGTCATCTGGCTCAACAGAAGAGATGATGCAACTGGGCAGAGAAATGCTTCCCAGGACCGACTCCTCTCTGCTGTCTGCCAAGAGTACAACACACACACACACACACACACACACACACACACACACACACACACACACACACACACACACACACACACACACACACACACACACACACACAGGGACCTGAACTGAAGAATTTTCAACAAGAAGTCTGCGCCACTATCCTGAAAGTATTGCAAATTGCACTCACATGTAACTACACTAGACTTACAACCGAGTAGACACTGAACATATATACATAATACATGCTGGAAATATAATCCATACACACCAAACACACACACACTAAGCATGCATGCAATACTCTTCAAACACACAGTGTACAACTGTACAAACACCGACGGTGGCTTTGGGTTGAAAGTTGTGGCCAGGCCTCAGCTCTGTTTCCTCCCTGCTGCTATGCTGCTCTTGAAGTTAAATTTGGAGCAGAAGAAAAGCCTCTTCTAGCCCCCTCCCCATCCCCAAAATCATAAACAGGAAGCTTGTGGTTTGGGGACATTGTCAGAACCTCCATCCAGATGCATCCCACCCACCTCCCCAAAGAGAGGGCCAGATCACTGTTGTTCCTGTTTTACAACTACAGAGTAGGGGCTCAGAGGGTTGATAAAGCAGAATGATCTTATGTGGCACCTCTTGATGTGGCACCTCCTGACCACCGAGATGTTTTCCTCCTGGTCCTCCTGGCGTATGTTCTCTTAGCATCATAGGGAAACAGTTATATCTTGTTGATTTGTTCTATCAATCTATCTATCCATCCATCCATCCCTCCTGACGCTAAGTTCTTTGTTTTTCTGATGTTGACCTATGTCCTCTCTCCTAACATATCCTCCTGGTGTTCTCCTCTTGTTCCACTTGACAGCGTCGGTTCTTAATGAACTCTGACTGACTTTGAATTTGTACACAGTGACCCTTGTGTATAACTTAGCTGTTTGAGTCTGACTTTACAAAGAGTTTTCCCTATATAGTTCATACAAGTTTTTCACTTTTTGAATACGTTCCATACACATAACCTAGCACACACATTTCACAGCCTGCATTATTAGGCCCACCATGCTCCATGCTGCCCACCACAGGCTCTCCCTCCAACAAGGCAGTCAGCGCCTACCCCAATAAACAAGCAGCTTTTCCATTAAAACTCTCAGGTGGACGTCTTGAGCCTTGCCTCAAGCCTGTAGGGGATTTGTGTGTGTGAGTGTGTGTTTGTGTGTGTGTTCTCTCTCCTGTTTCTTTCTCTTTCAGGGTTTGCCCACACCCTAGACACACACACACACACACACATACACATACACACACACACACACACACACACACACACACACACACACACACACACACACACTCACATACACACACGACACACACACACACACACACACACACACACACACACACACAAACACACACACACACACACACACACACACACACACACACACACTCACCATTGTTAGAGGGGAATGCAGGCCATACAGAGCTCCTCTGTAGAAGGGCATACACACACACATAGTGTCGCACTGGCACACATGACAAGAACAACAAACACCACGGTGAGAGGGGAAATGTAGGCAATACCGAACCCTACTGCAGCTGGACAGACACACAAACACACACAAACAAGAGCATCTTTATCACTCCTAGTCTAGCCATATCACAATCATAAACACACACCCATACACAGATCCCCTACATCCATGTATCCACACACACACACAAACACACACACACACACACACACACACACACACACACACACACACGAAAGATTCAGTCCTTTGCTTGTCACAAACAACAAATCTGAGAAGAGAGTAGTGATATTACTTCCACTGTAACAACCCAGCTCTAAGGACACCATCAGAGAACAGCGAAGACCAATGAGGCCACATCCACCACAGCAGACCAACTGGATGAAGTGCTTCACTTACAGGAGCAGCCAGCCACCTGCTGTTTGGGCCAGTAGGGTGAGATGGCTTCAGTCACCCCCCAGCCACCTCCTCCCGAGCCCAAGTCGGACACAGATAACAGGACAAACACGACTCTGCACTGTTGTGTTTCATTTGCAGCCAATAAGTTTAAGAGCTTCAGGGTAAAATTGGTCTCCCCCTCTTTCCACCTGGAAACAGGAAATTAAGGATGCTGTTTAGGGGGGGCAGTCATCCGTGGTCCCAGACAGAATGAGACTACAGGATCAGACTGTCTGGACGAGGAGACACACACACCTTTCCCCCCATCTAACTGAAGACACACAACAGACAGACTCCTCTCTGTCGTTCTCTCTACCTATCTTTCTCTCTATGTCTCTCTCCTTCTCTCTCTCTCTATCTCTCTCACACACACAGCTGGCACACACACGTTTTAGGATTTGTTTCTGTCATTCTGAAGACACACAAACCACTCTCCTGTCTGAGTGGGGACAAATTGGTTTGAAAGTCTAACAACTGTTATGAACACGAAAATGGGCCTGGCACTCTATAGCGGACTTTTGTCTACGGGGGCTGGTGACACACCCACACACACACACACACACAAACACAAACACACACACACACCCACACACACTCGCACACACAAACACGTCACCTATTAGACCAGACACACATGTACACACCCCTGTCCTCAATAACCTCTAAAATTGCTTTTAACAGACACACCACAACTTTGTGCCACATGCTGCCATTACATCACTTATCTTCACATAAGTATATATGTAAACAGTGTAAACTGTAAACAGTGGCTCTGTGGCATTCATCTGTGGCACTTAGTGTGGTCTTTTATGCTCAACTGGTAACACTGGAAATGCATCAGTGACACTCCCACTGATTGTCTGAAGTGTCAATCAAGTCACAACCCCACCAACCCACACATACAGCTGCTTATACAGCCGCGGAAAAAATTAAGAGACCACTTCAAAATTATCAGTTTCTCTGGTTTTACTATTTATTGGTATGGGTTAAAGTAAAATGTACATTTTTGTTTTATTCTATAACCTACTGGCAACATTACTACCAAATTTCAAATAAAAATATTGTCATTTAGATCATTTATTTGCAGAAAAATGACAATTGGTCAAAATAGCAAATAAGATGCAGTGTCTTCAGATCTCGAATAATGCAAAGAAAACAAGCTCATATTCATTTTTAAACTACACAATACTAATGCTTTAACTTAGGAAGAGTTCAGAAATTTAATATTTGGTGGAATAACCTTGATTTAAAATCATAATTTTCATGTGTCTTGGCATGCTCTCCACCAGTCTTTCACATTGCCGTTGGGTGACTTTATGCTACTCCTGGCGCAAGAATTCAAGCAGCTCGGCTTCTTTTCATGGCTTGTGACCATCCATCTTCCTCTTGATCACATTTCAGAGGTTTTTTATGGGATTCAGGTCTCGAAATTGGGCTGGCCATGACAGGGTCCTGATCTGGTGGTCCTCCATCCACACCTTTACTGGCCTGGCTGTGTGGCATGGAGCATTGCCCTGCTGGAAAAAACACTTCTCAGAGTTGGGGAACATTGTCAGAGCAAAAGGAAGCAAGGCTGAGGTTTGTAAAAGACCATAAGGATTGAACCAAAGCAGACTGGAGGTTCTTCTAAGTTCGTCTTCTCTGATGAGTCCAAATTCACAGTAGGTTCAAGACTCTGTGGCTTGTAGGCCTCTCCAGGTCTCCGTCTAACCATCAGACGACCATGAGTTGGGCAAAGCTGAAAATTGGACTCATCAGAGAAGACGAACTTAGAAGGACCTCCATTCCGCTTTGGTTCAATCCTTATGGTCTTTTTCAAACCTCAGCCAGGCAAAGTACAACGTTGTCCCTGCTCTGACAATGTTCCCCAACTCTGAGAAGTGTTTTTTCCAGCAGGGCAATGCTCCATGCCACACAGTCAGGCCAGTAAAGGTGTGGATGGAGTACCACCAGATCAGGACCCTGTCATGGCCAGCCCAATTTCGAGACCTGAATCCCATAAAAAAACCTCTCTCGAGCAGTTTATCCAGACTATGATCACAGTGAAAACTGAGCTGTGAGCAATAGACGGGTGGAGCCAGGCTAAAATATTATATAATATTTTATGCAAGTCATTACATTTTTGTTCTTATTGTTAATCAAAATAATCCAAACTGAGTTAATTGTATTACCACTTTGTATTTCATACACTCATTGTATTATCACTTTGCATGTTAAATTACCAATTGCAAAATGCATTTTCACATTGCATGAAAACAATTGCACACTGTATTGCTAATTGCAAAATACATTGCCACTTCAATTCCGTACGTCTGCAAACTGACTGACCTCTTCTAATAAAGGATGCGAGTTGTACACGTTTTACGGGGAGTGAACGCAAACTACCAGACGAGGGCAGTGCGTGCCTCTGTACGCCACAGTATCCTGACTGTGGGGTAACGGAAGCCCGTGACGCATTTGAGGAAAACGCTTAAGCCATGATGCTACGCGTGAGCTCTTTAGAAACGAGAGGAATTGAGCGTTCTGACTCAGTTCCTACCACGCTGCTGTCCTGAATAGTGTAGTGCTGGTGAGAAGCAGCTGAAAGGACCCGCCAAAGAGATCGAAGCGGAGAAAGCGGCCTTCGTTACGAAGCGGTAGAAGACACCCACATAGGCTTGTGTTGACAGGAAGACACGATGGCAGGTTTAAAAAAGAGAAACTCCAATTCCTCTACAAGCCGAGATGAAGAGGACAAGCAGGTGACGGAAAGAATGCTCGGAGAGAATGGAAACTCCAAACGAACTGACGGCTCTCTCGGGGGCACAGACAAAGATGCGAGCAATGTTGTTGGAGAAGAAACTGTTGCTTTACAAAGAACAATAACTCTGGTCAATGGCATTGCTATCATTGTGGGCACCATCATTGGGTCAGGCATATTTGTCACACCGACCGGAGTGATCAAAGAAGCTGGCTCCGTCGGGGCATCCCTAATCGTGTGGACAGTGTGCGGCGTGTTCTCCACCATAGGTGCACTTTGCTACGCCGAACTTGGTACCACAATCTCCAAATCCGGCGGAGACTACGCCTATATTCTCGAGGTTTATGGGTCTCTCCCTGCTTTTCTTAAATTATGGATCGAGTTGCTGATTATTCGCCCATCCTCACAGTACATTGTGGCATACGTGTTCGCCACTTACCTCCTGAAGCCCATCTTCCCTGACTGTCCTGTACCGGAGCAGGGGGCGAAGATAGTTGCCTGTTTGTGCATTTGTAAGTATACATCTGTAGTTTAATGAGTCTATACCATAATTTGTTTATTGTGTTACATTGTCATGCTGTTGAAGTTTATTGTTAAACGTAAAGGCAATCTCACGTGTTAGCCTATAACCGTTGCTTCCGTGCCCACTTGGAAGGAGGAAGCGCATGTTGGCAAGTGAGTGTGTAAATGTAATATTAGCCTACTAATCATACAATCGTTTGAGAAGGACATTATCAGTTGCCTAGTTGCTAAACTTGGACACCGACAAAATGAGTGGTCCTCGCTGCCGATGGGACACCCCCATCAAGGGGAGCCTGAATCAAACAGTACCTCCCTTTCACATCGGCGATGCACGAGTGTTGAAACGCTGCATGTGATTTCATCATCTCGAGGCATCATCCGGCACAACCGGTCTTACCGACGCTGATGATTAGTCAAGGTATGTGCTACTATAGAAAAAGAAATGAGCGCCGCATCCAATCTGGAATGCAATTTGGCTCCCTACAGTCCGGTCACATTTTGGAGTCATTCATTTAGCATACCATTGGGATGAGGCTTCTGTTGACAAGGCTACGCTAAAACATATGAAATCATTGTGAGCACATGGGTGTTGCATACAGACCTTTGTCGCTACTGATTTTCAGAAGTTGCCTAAAATGTTCGCAAGGGTACCCTCTCCATTCTGCGCCCCATGAATAAACGAGTGGTAATTAGGCCTGAAATTGTCAGTGGACGATAGCCCTAATGTGTTGATTAATTCAGCTACGGTTCTCTACTAGTGACTATCTCAAAAGTACTACTCTAAATAGGCTACTACCTTGTTGTATGTGTCTTGTGAAGAAGACATGTATAGGCCACTCGCGCGCAGGACTAACGCGACCAGGATTAACGGGTTTACTCTGAGCGCATGTGGTCAATTAGCCAACCAATCAACAGTTCGGCCACAAATCCAGGACATAGCTGAGCTACACTTGTCATTCCTTGTAACCCCACAAGCATACATGAAAATGCAATACATTTTGTGTGTGTGTGTGTGTGTGTGTGTGTGTGTGTGTGTGTGTGTGTGTGTGTGTGTGTGTGTGTGTGTGTGTGTGTGGGAGCGACAGAAAGAGGGAGAGAGAGACACACAGAAGAGAGAGAAGTGTGTGTGAATGAATGTAGTGAGCATATTTGAACGTTTTAGTGTGTGTGTGTGTGTGTGTGTGTGTATGTGTGTGTGGGAGCGACAGAAAGAGGGAGAGAGAGACACACAGAAGAGAGAGAAGTGTGTGTGAATGAATGTAGTGAGCATATTTGAACGTTTTAGTGTGTGTGTGTGTGTGTGTGTGTGTCTGTGTGTGTGTGTGTGTGTGTGTGTGTGTGTGTGTGTGTGTTTTTGGAGTAGTGGGGTTGGTGTAATACTGTACTGAGACTGAGCGTCTTTGAGTCTTTGATTAATCTCCCAAAAAGAACCACATGACCATTGGAGAACGAGAGAGGCAAAAGTCGAGAGGGAGAGTGACTAAGGCAGAGTGGGCATACCATGGTGTGCTCAGGGTCAGTGTGTATGTGTGTGCTGCCCTGGGGTATAACAGTCGCATGCTGGGAAGAGTCATGAGGTGGCCAATCTTACTTCCAGCCCCTCAGAAGGCACTCTTCTTTTCTGGGTAGCGTGGCCAACTCTCCGTTCTCAGGTCAGACAGGGGCTTTGCTAGCTGCTATAAAGGAACAAGCCACTCTCTCTCATCAGGGAGGGGCAGTGTTTGTGTTGGCCTAGCCTTAGGCCTGCCCTCTGGGGGATGTAGCTCTCTGCCCAGGTTACTGTTAAGGGCTGTGAGAGGGTGTTTGCGGCACAGGGTGCCATAAAGACATTGAGTTGAGCTGAGAGTCCATGGGATCGCTGCAGCTGGTTTGAGTTCACTGAGAGCTTGAGGGCCCAAGTTGAGTGAGCACGTCTGGGGATGTCCAGGAACACATCCTCCTTCAGGAGGAGAGAAATTAAGGTGCCGTTATTTGGTATAAGGGTTGTGGGCACTCCCGGTACATTGTTGGACTTCCTGCATTGTGTGTGTGTGTGTGTGTGTGTGTTTGTGTGTGTGTTTGTGTGTGTGAAGAGTACAGTCTTGTGGGTACCTCTGCTCATATCCAGCTCTTTTGTTCCAGTGACCCATTTTCCCCCTCAGAGCCCCGCAGCAATGCTGTGGGAGGGGTCTTATTGGGGAGGGTATGCACATGAGGGCCTCCCCAATCCCACACACTCACTCTCCCCCGAGGCAGACCCCCTGACTCGGTGAGCGGGTTTATATAAGAGACAGGAGGGCTTGCAGACATTCTAATCCCCATCAACCTCTACTGGGTTTGTGTGTGTGTGTGTGTGTGTGTGTGTGTGTGTGTGTGTGTGTGTGTGTGTGTGTGTGTGTGTGTGTGTGTGTGTGTGTGTGTGTGTGTGTGTGTGTGTGTGTGTGTGTGTGAGCGAGAGAGAGAAAAATGTGTGTGTGTGTGTGTGTGCGCCTGTCTGTCTGAAAGAGTGAGTGGGTCTTGCTTGTTGTCTGCTTGTATTAGGGTGTGTGAGTATGTGAATGTGTCTATTTGAGAGTGTATACATTTCTGGGGGAGTGTGTGTGTGTGTTTGTGTGTGTGTGTGTGTGTGTGTGTGTGTGTGTGTGTGTGTGTGTGTGTGTGTGTGTGTGTGTGTGTGTGTGTGTGTATGTGTATGTGTGTGTGTGTGTGTGTGTGTGTGTGTGAAAGTGAGAGAAAGGGAGAATGTGGGTGTCTGCACTTCACCCCTATTCTACACAGACTGGCCATTGTTGTGTGTGTGATTGGTGGCCGGGTTAGTCTGTTGGAGCGTGAGGCAGATTGAGGGTTTGGCTGCTTTGAAGTGTTGCTGAGCAAATCACTGAGACACACATACACACACAGTGTGTGGAGGTGATTTAGTGTGCCTGCGTGTAGATTGAATGGCTACTTTAAATCCCAGCATAGAGTGTGTTCGGGGTAAGTGTCCAACTGTCTTCCCTATATTTAGTTTGATATTTAAATATACGTATTTGATAATCCCCCTCCCACCCCCCTGCAGAGGACGCATGTGTAAAGTTGTTTTTGTCACGATGGGGGGCCGTTTAGAGCTGTACTTCTCTACTTTCTCACATATGTTGGCTATCTATAGATTGTTCTTCACTGGAATTGTGAAAGAACAACTTGATGCAGACCTGCGAAGCACCAAAGGAAAAGTCATCCAACTTAAAAGTCACCCTTAGCACAAATCAAAGCATTGCCACAGGCCAACATTACTAAAATTCCAAACAGTACAGTCCAGTGCCAAACTAATATGCTACCGTGAACACCACAGCAAACTCCAACAGTGCGCACCAGGCCCCAGGCACCAGCTACCAGCCACCAGGCACCATGGCTGAGCACCAGCTGAGAGCAGGGGCCAAGAGCAACCAAGTGCTGGTGATGAAGTGCTTAAGACTGGAATGTTGGAATGCCATAGAATTACAAAGGAAATTCCCTGGAAACCTGAATGTGAGGTGGTTTCAGAGCAGAGCTTTAAAACTCACACAGACACACACCCATACATACACATACACACACACGCACACACCCATACACAGTTGATTTCCATACACACTGTAGCATACATTTTCTCTCGAGCACACACTAAGAATTTTATGCAAATCCACACACATCCACACACTGCATTAGCTGTAGGTGTACCCTAAGGCAGGCTATGGTGGGACACTGTGGACAGGGTGGTACAACTGGCAGCTGGCACATCTGGTAGAAGTGCTGTAGAGCTTTGAAGAATGCCAGTGCTGTTGCTCCGCCCCTGTGGCAGGATGGGTGCAACTAGGCAGTTAACCAGAGGAGCATGTGGAGAAGAATTATGTGGGTCCACTTTAGGTGAAGACGAGAAAACATCAGCGCTTCTCTGGTGCAAACCTCTATTGCATGACCTCCATTCCATGACACCACATTTGGATGTGGTAATGATAAGACCTAGCATAGCAGTCATGGCTTTCAGCCCTGTGGTAAGCATTCCCAGCTCCCACTTACGAAAATGGATGGGTTGGCGTGGGACTGCAAAAATTCTAAATTGAAATTCCCCCATATCAGTTTTGATGATTTCACACTTTGCTCCCAATTTGTGGTCCTTCAAGCGCATGCCCAAGGTCTTAGTCGGTTCAGAGGAAAAGAAACAACACTCTCTATGGGTTGACAGCTTGAAAGACTTGTTAGTTATTATCGTGAAATATGGGGAGATATTAACTGCATACCTTTTTAGTCATGTACATCAAAATATTACAATTGTGAAAAAAAAGAAACAAGACTGATTTACAGCGAAGGTACGCTTTTTAATGCTTCATCTCTCTCTTTCTCCCTCTTTTCTCTTTTTCTTCTTCACAGTGTTGTTAACAGCCATTAACTGCTACAGCGTGAAGGCTGCCACGCGGGTACAGGACGTATTTGCTGCTGCAAAGCTCCTCGCTCTTGGACTCATCATCATCCTTGGTTTTGTGCAGATTGGCAAAGGTATGACACGCACACGCACACACACACACACACACACGCACACGCACACGCACACGCACACGCACATGCACACGCACACGCACACGCACACGCACACGCACACGCACACGCACACGCACACGCACACGCACACACACGCACATACTAAAACACTTCTATCTATACACACAGCCCACAGTTGCAACTGCTATGATAGTAGCATGCTACCTATGACAAAGAACATGCATTTCTTTCAATGAGGAATGTCCCACAGGCCAGGTGTGTGGGCTTTGATATACCCTATGTTGGTGTGTGTTTGTGTGAATGTGTGTGTGTGTGATTGTGTGTTTTCTTGACTGATAATCTCCACAGGCCTCTTGTTGTTTTGGAATAAAGCTGAGTCGTTCTAATCAGTAATGTCACCAAAAGCCTCCTTTTGTTTCCAGCTCATTGGAGAGCAATAAAACGAAGCGCTCACACACACACACACACACACACACACACAACGACCAGCCAGAAGTCCAGACTGCGGAAAACACTGCGCCATTGTTGGGTTCTTGTAAAGGAGTTCTGTGAGCCAGTTTTTAACCAACTCAGGGTTCAGATGGACACTGCATGTTCCAGTTTTATAGAAAAGCAAACCACTGATTACCGTTCCTGATTATGAAAATATGTGTGTGTGTGTGCGTATGTTGAGAGGGAGAGAGACAGAAAGAGTATTTTAGTGCACAACTAAGAATGAGACCTGATTCTTTACAGGTGTGTGTGTGTGTGTTTGGGGGTTGCTTTTAAAGAAATGTATACATCTGTGTGTGTGTTTAGGGGGGGGGGGGGGGGGCTTTCAAATGTTTACTTGCAGGTAAATGTGAGTCTTCTTGTGTAACAGTGTGTGTGTGTGTGTGTGTGTGTTTTGTCTGTGAAGGCACCCCTTATGCAGCAATAATGCCGATGCAGGAATATGGCCAGTCTTTTACCCAGCGGTGTGTAGAGTTTTTCTTCGCTTTGACCTGGTGTTTATCTCGACCGCTGCAAACCCTGGCCCTGCCCCTGCTGCCTTATGAAGCTTACTGATGTGGGCGTGGCGCTTGTGGGTGAGGGGAGGCGATTGCAGGAGCAGACCCCACCTCCTCAGATCTGCTGATGGCTGAACAGAACTGGGGATTGTCCTGTGTTTGTGTGTGTGCGTGTGTTTGTGTGTGTGTTTGTATGTGTGTGGGTGTGTTTGAGGTCAGAGAAAATGGAGCAGGACAGGAGCAGAGGGTGAGAACGATATGAAGGGACAGACAGAGGGTAATAGAGTGGGAGCAAAACAAGGGGAGGATAAAGAGAGAGAGAGGTATCTAATTGAGAGGAGGAGAGACTGGGAATGCAAGGGAGGAAGAGGTGGGGAGAGGGCGAGAGAGTTGGAGAGGGTGGGAGTCGGGTGAAGGGTACATAGCATTGGGTGCCTGGCAAGTAGAGTTAGCACAGAATGATCAATAAGACAACATCAACACACACATGCATGCACACAAACACACATCGAACTCCATTTTGTTCATCCTACAGACTGTACAGGAGCAGAGGATTCCACTGGAATGGGGTGTGTGTGTGTGTGTGTGTGTGTGTGTGTGTGTGTGTGTGTGTGTGTGTGTGTGTGTGTGTGTGTGTGTGTGTGTGTGTGTGTGTGTGTGTGCATGTGTGTGCATGTGATGTTAGCGTATGGATGCAACAGTGAAGTGTGTGAGAAAGAGAAGAAGGAGAGTGAGTGAAAGAGAGATGGTGTGTTAGAGGAAGAGAGCGAGGCGTACAGAGAGAGGGATGGACGAGGAGAGAGAGTGAGTGGAGAGGGAGAGACACTCCCAGGCCTGTTGGGATCAAAGTCTTAAACTCTCAAATTCCACCTTATTGTGCACAATGGCTGGACGAGGCCCATCCAGATCGCATTAGGAACGCTGAGGCCCGTCCAGGCGCATAACAAACACTGTTGAGCGGGGAAGGCTTTGTCTCTCTAGGAGTTATAATTTATGGGAAAAATGGCCAAGTATTCACTTAATCGTCTTACAAAACACCAAAGACACACACACACAGACACACAGACACACATACATACACACACACACACACAGACACACAGATACACATACATACACACACACACACACACACACATACATACTCACACACACACACACACACACACACACACACACACACACACACACACACACACATACAAACAAAACACTTGAACAGCATGAGAACCATCTGCAAGTAAAACACAGACGCCACCTCATGCAAATCTGGTTCTAGAAATGTAAACACATAAGCTAATGATATAATACTTTTATTACAGTGCACACTAAAGAGAGACTGACTCTCAAATTACTCTCAACAATTTGATATCTTTCTATATTGTCCTGCTCATCCTTCAGTCTCCCTACCTCCCTGCACCCCCCCCCCCCCCCCCCCCCCAGACACACACACACACACACACACATACACACACACACACACATACCAGTTTGTGTGTGTACATTATGATCACTGTTTGCCCCAGTGGTTTTGTGGGATATCTCTATGTGTCCTGTGTGTCCAGTTGGCCACACCCCTGTAGCTTACCACCTTGTGCCAAGATAACCGCCAACTGCTACCCTGCCGGACAACTCACCTTCCTTCTCTCTCTTTCTTTCTCTCTCTTTCTCTCTCTCTCTTTCTCTCTCTCTCTGTCTGTCTCTCTCTCCTTTATATTATATTCTGTCTCTGAGGTGAGATATATTATAGCTGAGGATATGTTTGTCAGTTATGACTGTTGGAGAGTTGTGCAGTTGTGTAATCTCTTTTCTTTGTGCATGGCACCAAAGGGTGTGTCTGCTGATAAGCTCAACAGCCAGTGAAAGAGAGGGAGAAGGGGAGAAAGTGAGAGATGAGAGGAAAGAACAAAGAGGAAGGAACCAAAGGGAGAGAGAAAGGTGAACAGGAAATTGGAGAGTGTGTTATGAGTGAGACCGGTAGAAGGGCATAGCGACAGAACAAGAGGAGAGAAAGAAAGAGAAGAGAAATAGTTAGAGAGAGTGGTAAGAGAGCGACAGAACAAGAGGAGAGAAAGAAAGAGAAGAGAGTCAGTTAGAGAAAGTGGAGAGAGAGCAAGAGAGCAACAGTGTGCGGGACCCAAATGTAAGTAGTCAGATTGGACCTTTGCCTGTTTAGTTTGAATGCACCTGCAACACGGGCGGAGTCAGGCTATGATGGCACCTGAAAATGAGAGGAAAGTGTGGGAGTACTGAGTGACATGCAAACAGTAAAGCAAGCCAGAGAGCCATGTTTGTGAATGAGCAAAGCTCCTCCTATACTCATGTCCAATCTGACAGTGCATTGAATGTATCTTTGCCAAGCTTTATGTTTTACACCAGTATATATTCTACCCCCCCCCCTCCCACACACACACACAACCATTGTCTGGGAGCAACAGACAGTGGCGTGATGCCAGCAGTAGGTTAATCTCTAATTTCCCCATGGCAGCAGGCCAAGACTGGACAGACACATGACCACACACAGTCACTCTGTAGTTTACAAAGGTAGTTCTAGCATAGTTGTACAAAACCTAAATATACCTTATGTCACCAGCGCAATGCCCCCACCACACTCATTTGCTGTGTGTGTGTGTGTGTGTGTGTGTGTGTGTGTATACATGTTAATGTGCAGGGATGCAGTGTGTAATGTGATACTGTCATCCTTAATTTACAACCTTTCCTGGCTGCCTCTTCAGTCTCAGTTGTGCTGCTAAACACACACACACAAACACACACACACACAAATACAAACACAACTCACTCGCCCATGTGTGGGTATGGC
>NC_137926.1:16883090-16925590 GCF_963457725.1 Sprattus sprattus | reverse complement strand
ACTCCTGGTGCACCTCACACACACACATACACACACAGACACACAAACAAATAAACAAGCAAACACATTCACATCAATCGTATGTAAACATGTCCAGTCCAGACCACCCTTCAAACCTGTGGCACAACTAAATCCATACGTTTCATGCTCTCTCTCTTTCTCTCGCTCTCTCTCTATCTGCAGTGTTTGATGACATTGCTCTACGCCTTCTCCAACGATATCTTCTCAGTGATCAACTTCTTCAGCTTCTTTAACTGGCTCTGCATAGCTATGGCCATCATCGGCATGATGTGGCTACGCTACAAGAAGCCCGAGCTGGAGCGTCCTATCAAGGTGAGGCTTGGCCAAACACCGGCTTCCTGATTGGGCAGTTGGGTGAGAGGCTAGGCTCTGATTGGTTAGACTGGTTCATTGATTGGTTTACTGAGCTAAAACGTATGCAGTGTAAAGCCCAATTTATGGTCGTCCGTTTACGGACACACGAGGAGCCCTCTCCGTTGTGGCAAACCCTCTCCGAGCACCTCTCCATGGCCTGACATGCACCTCCCAATTTTTGTAACTATCCGTCTCCATCAAGCCGTCAATACATCGCTGTTTACATTGTGGGTAGTAGTATGCCAACATTAGATAGCTGGCTCAGACACCTTGCAAATCCCCTGAGTCGTATTTTTCAGCTACAATAACAGGGTTTTTACATGGCACAGTGTCTATTTCTCGGTTACTTTAAAGACAAATCTAAGCAAAAAAAAAGTCAAACAAACAACTTTTATGTACAAATACGACCATCTACGGAGTTTGGTCTGCCGCCATCTTTAAAAAACAAAAATTGCTTGGCAACACCCACAACCGCGGAGAACCATAAATGAAAACGAGTCCATCGAGGCAACTGCGTGACCACGGAGTTGTAGAAGTATATTTTGGCCTTAATACACCAATACAGCAATAAATCTTAGGTTCATGAAGGTTATAATCAGTATTTGTTAAAACTCATTTTAGAGAGCTGATGGATCAACTGTGTGGTCATTTTGGAGGCTGCCGTTTGTGGTGCTTTTGAATTGTATGCCATTGTACTGACACGTACAACTATTATTATGACCACCCTATTTCAGTCAATGAGGCTAGGTCGAATAACCAAAACACCTTTGTGTTAAATTCACTATAGTTTAACAGCACCACAAACTACATCCTCCAAAATGAACATACATTTGAATTGCCACCTCTCTTAAACTCTCTCAACATGAAGTACAAAATATAATAAGTCATCAAGGAGGATTTACTGCAGGATTGTTGCACTCAACTGCATTAGTTTTCAGGAGGTGTACCTAATACACTGGCAACAGAGTATGAATGGACAAGTGAGAACTCTTTCTAACCTCAACCCCCCCCCCCCACACACACACACACACATACACACACACACACTCTTTCTTGTGATCTTTTAGGTGAACATGTTGCTGCCCATCTCATTTGTCCTGGCATGTATGTTCCTGATCGTCGTGTCTATCTGGAAAACGCCAGCTGAGTGTGCCACTGGCTTTGGCATCATTGCTACTGGTGTGCCAGTCTATTTCATTGGAGTGCACTGGCAGAATAAGCCCAAGTGGCTTTTGCAAGCTATCTGTAAGTCTCTCTCTCTCTCTCTCTCTCTCTCTCTCTCTCTCTCTTTCTCTCTGTGTGTGATGGGGCAGGATTACTGCACACTGCTTACTTAGATTCAAGGTATATATATGTGTGTGTGTGTGTGTGTGTGTGTGTGTGTGTGTGTGTGTGTGTGTGTGTGAGTGAGTGTGAGCTGATGGTGTACTAACATGAATCTTGTGTATGTTAGAATGTTAATATTTTTGTATACCTAAATTGGTGTGTTAGAAATGTTTGATATTTGCAAAGATTTTTGTCAGTAAACGTTGTCTCGCTCTCCCTCTCTGTCTCTCTCCGCCCCCCCTTCCCGACCCCATAGTTTCCAGCACAGCGCTGTGTCAGAAGATGATGGAGGTGGTGCCCCAGGAGTCTTGAATATAGAGGGGCCCAGAAAACACAGCCCAACATTTCAACCCTCTCCCCTGCGCTCGCGCACACACACACACACACACACACACACACACACACACAGTGTCAAAAGATAAGTGTGTGTTGCTGAAAGGTGACTTTTAATCAAGATGGCAGTTTCTTGCATCTTTTAAAAAACCACACCCCCATTGTGTCTTGTAGTTGTTTTTAATCAGGAAAAGTTTCAGACATTCAGTTCGTGTATTTGTTCGAATTTTGTGTTAGAATGGTGCATGACTGTGCACTGCCGTTTGTCTAGTGCTGGGCCTAACCCTGTGCCGAGTGTGTGTGTGTGTGTGGGGTGTGTGTGAGTGTGTGTGTGTGTGTGTGTGTGTGTGTGTGTGTGTGTGTGTGTGTGTGTGTGTGTGGTGTGTGTGTGTCAAGGTTTGTGTAGCCCCTCCGCTGGGCTTTCACATTCCCCTCTGGTCTCTGCTGCTTGGAGACATGCCAGTCTCTGTACATTTTTAACAGCCTCCTGAAAACACATACACACACACACACACACACACACACACACACACACACTATTTTTAGCTATTCAGTTCCCAATCGAGATGGACCAACATGCTGCACCTTTATGTGTTCTTATAGGGTCATGTTTATTTTCGTATTTGGAAAAAAAGTACCTTTGGCCATGCAGAAGACATATTTTGCTGTTACTATTGTTATTGATGTTGTGTGGAGGTTGGGTTTGTGTATTGGCTATAACTAGCAATCTACTGAGTACAGCACTAACTCACTTCAGTAAGAATAGTTATAAACGACTGTACTAGTACAGCACAGTGCTGATTGTCGTTAAGAAGTACAGTCTTGACTGTCTGTATTGCTATTCATCTGCACTGAGTAAAACAATGCTCCTTTAAGTAGAGTACTAACTCCGACTACTCAGTCTACACTCAGAACAGTACTAACTGAGGTTACTGAAGAGGGAACAGTACTGACTAGCTCCACAAGAGTAAAGAACAGTACAGTCCCTCTCAGGCCAGTACAGGCCACTGAGAAGAGTATTAAGTCAGGCCCCTACAAGGCGAATACAAACGTGACACACTCCACTGAGAGAGACCTAAAGTTCCTCAGAGAGTACAGTAGTGAGTATCTCAGTGGGATATATTACCTCTGTGCTCCAGAAAATACAGTACCAAGTCAGTTCTTTACACTGTGAGCCGTTCTCACCCTAGTAAAGACATTACTGACTGGGCACCAATGTCTCTGCTCCTGCCCAGGACTGAGTCATTACCAAATCCATTGAGAAAAGGACTAGCCCAGCTTGCTCCATTTAGCTCAGTGCAGACCAGGTCCTCTTCACTGATCTGCTTCCCAGAGATAACAGTACAAGCTTCATCAGTCAGTGGAAGTGCACTGCCCAGTAAAACTGTTCCTGATCCTAGCACTGACATGAAGCTGAGAACGCACACAGAGTTCACACTGGAACAGCAACTGTCACTGTCATTAGCCCATTAGTGATGTGCCAGTGTGTAAAATAGATGTGTGTGTGTGTGTGTGTCTGTGTGTCTGTGTGTCTGTGCAGTGCCACACATCCAAATTACACCATTATGGTCATGCAGGTGTGCTTAACCCACACTATCACAGTGCTGTGTGTGTATATGAGAGAGAAAGTGTTAGTTGTCAAAGAGATGTCCTGGTAAATGGTTGGGTGTGTGTTTGTTTACGGTTATAAGTTGATGGATATGTGTGGACACAGTGCTGTGTGTGCGTGCGTGTGCTGTATGTTTGACAAGTCTGATTGCTGTGCGTGCGTGTGTGTGCGTGTGGAAATGTTTGATTGTTAGGGGTTGGGCTGAATAGGAAAGGAGAGGAGATGCTGTTACATTTTTTTGGAGAGTTCCAAGCAGTAGATGCCTTATTCCCTGTCAAGGCAAAAAGAGCGAGTTGACGTGTGTATATGTGGAGGAGCTGTAGCGTGTATGTGTGTGTGTGATCGTTCATTGCAAAAACCTAGAAGCCGTTACTACGTTAGCTGCTAACCTGTTAAAGTGCAGGCTGCGGACTGCAGACTGCAGCCCCTCACTCCTCAGATAGATCATTAGCATTGTTCTCACATTACTCTGTTTTTCTTTCTTCTGTCTTTTTCTTTACTATGTTTTTTTTTCCGTAGGCAATGCTCTGTTTTCTTCGTTGACTGTTGCTCAGATGCTGAGCTTGTAGAGCAGCATTGTGACTAACAATAAAAGCCATGCAGTGGCCTCTTAAAGTGTTCTGTAGAGGGACTTATTTATTTGTAGAAATCATACTGTAGTTCTCTTATTTGTGTTTTTTATGGGGCATTTGTGAAAACTGCTTCCGAAATAAAAGATGTCTGTCACTGGCCTCTTGTTTGTCTCTTGTGCTACTGTTCGTGTGTGTTTGTGAGAGAGAGTGAGTGAGTGACACAAGGAGAGTATGTGTTGGTGTGTAAGTGTGTTGGCAGGAGATGAATAGAATGATGTCTGTCTTCTGGGGTGATGTGTTTTGGGCGTGGTAGATTAACCTGCATTATAACACGGGTAGATGGAATCCACCATTCTGATTGACCTACCATTCACCTACAAATAATATTCGAGACTTTCAGTAAAGACTTACAATACTCTGCAACATTCGTGTAGCATAGAAACAACTAACCGAGTCAATTTAGACTTATAAAAAGTCGTGTAGATAGCTTAATTCACATGAAACATTCCCCACTACATTAGCCACAACACGCCGCCATCTTGGTTAGATATTTTCTTTTGAGTGCGCACTGATTTGGAACGCTCAGGTAGATGAAAACAGGTCGTACAGTTACTATACCGTTGAATATAGCACACCCCGGAACTCACTCTCAGAATGGTGGATTCCATCTACCCGTGTTATAATCAACGATATAGTAACTGTACGACCTGTTTTCATCTACCTGAGCGTTCCATATCAGTGCGCACTCAAAAAAAAAAATCGAACCAAGATAGCAACGTGTTGTGGGGAATGTTTCATGTGAATTAAGCTATCTACACAACTTTTTATACGTCTACATTGACTCGGTTAGTTGTTTCTGTGCTACACGAATGTTGCAGAGTATTGTAAGTCTTAACTGAAAGTCTCGAATATTATTTGTAGGTGACTGCTAACGCTTAGACCAAAAATCCATTGAAACCCACGTAGCTCTAACACGCGAGTTAGTGGCGATATCCAAATCAATATAAACAAATATTAACAAAGTTGAAAGTGTCCCATTGTAGTTTTTGTTATTTTAATGGAAACTTTATAAAATGAGCAATGTGAATAAATAAAATGGTGCGAGATCAATGTCGATCTCCTAGCTAATCATCAACAAACTTTTTGTGCTAGGTTAACAGATGTGAAGTTCCCAATGCTATTTGTCTGTTGCATAGCAACAGCCACACAAAGGGGGACTATTTTCTCTTGGCTACTGAAATGCGATACACAATGTTTGGTGGCTAGACCTTTTTTGTGCTGAAAGGCAGCTTACTGTTTATAATTTAATTACAGTGCATGAAATGCCCTGTATTGTTATTCCTAGGCTTCTTCTTATTACAGTGCATGAAATGCCCTGTATTGTTATTCCTAGGCTTCTTCTTCTTCTTATTCTTGTTACCTTTTTCTGCGATTAATTCAGCCCGAACCGCTTAACGTAGAAACTTCATTCAAACTTTTTCGCTTAGGTCTTGTGAAGGACACTTATGCTATGTATTTTTCACTTTTCTAAACTTTATACTTTTTAAGATATTAAATAAAAACGAATCGAAATTTTCCCATTGACTTACATTGGGCCATTATGACATCATAATATGGTCTTTAAACTGGCTTGCACCTGTGCTTCACTGACAGCTGCGCCAAATCAAAGGAACCTCTTCTCTGTCCCTCTCAATTTAACTGTAACTAGGAACATTAAGACACCTTCCATTCTCTACTTTTTTTCTCTCCATCTCTCCATCTTTCTATCTTTCTCTCTATCCCTCTCAGTCTACTTTCTCTCACACTCAATCTCTCTTCTTCACTCCATTTTTATCTCCTTTTTTCAATATTTTCACTCTCTTTTTCTCTTTCACTCTTGTTCACTCTTCTTTCCTTCTTCCACTCTTCTTTCCTTCTTTCACTTTTCTTTCCTTTCTTCACTCTCCTTTCTTCTTTCCTTCTTTCACTCTTCTTTCCTTTCTTCTTTCCTTCTTCAACTATGATTTTCTTCTTTCACTCTTCTTTCTTTTCTTCTTCCACTCTTCTTTCCTTTCCTCACTCTTCTTTCTTTTCTTCTTTCCTTCTTTCACTCTTCTTTCCTTCTTCCTCTCTTCTCTCCTTTCTTCACTCTTCTTTCCTTCTTCCACTCTTCTTTCCTTTCTTCTTTCCTTCTTTCACTCTTCTTTCTTTTCTTCTTCCTTTCCTAACTTTTGCATTTCATGCACTGGTATTTCCTTCAGGAAATGCATTTTCTAGTTCTTCTTATTCTTGTTACCTTTTTCTGCGATTAATTCAGCCCGAACCGCTTAACGTAGAAACTTCATTCAAACTTTGTCGCGTAGGTCTTGTAAAGGACACTTATGCTATGTATTTTTCACTTTTCTAAACTTTATACTTTTTAAGATATTAAATAAAAATGAATCGAAATTTTCCCATTGACATTGGGCCATTATGACATCATAATAGGGTCTTTAAACTGGCTTGCACCTGTGCTTCACTGACAGCTGCGCCAAATCAAAGGAACCTCTTCTCTGTCCCTCTCAATTTAACTGTAACTAGGAACACTAAGACACCTTCCAATCTCTACTTTTTTCTCTCTCCATCTCTCCATCTTTCTCTCTATCCCTCTCAGTCTACTTTCTCTCACAATCAATCTCTCTTCTTCACTCCATTTTTATCTCCTTTTTTCAATATTTTCACTCTTCTTTCCTTCTTTCACTCTTCTTTCCTTCTTCCACTCATCTTTCCTTCTTCCACTCTTCTTTCCTTCTTTCACTTTTCTTTCCTTCTTTCACTCTTCTTTCCTTTTCTTCTTTCCTTCTTCAACTATTATTTCCTTCTTTCACTCTTCTTTCCTTTCTTCACTCTTCTTTCTTTTCTTCTTCCACTATTCTTTCCTTTCTTCACTCTTCTTTCTTTTCTTCTTTCCTTCTTTCACTCTTCTTTCCTTCATCCTCTCTTCTCTCCTTTCTTCACTCTTCTATCCTTTCTTCTTTCCTTCTTCCACTCTTCTTTCCTTTCTTCTTTCCTTCTTTCACTCTTCTTTCTTTTCTTCTTCCTTTCCTAACTTTTGCATTTCATGCACTGGTATTTCCTTCAGGAAATGCATTTTCTAGTTTTACTTAATATTTATAAAGTCGCTGGCAACCGTGTTATAAAAGCAATAAGCTGCGCGTCGGGCCTAACAACACCCTCGAACAAGTACATTATTGACGATACCGTACTGCCTCTCGAACCTTATTGCTTAAGTAATCCCTACCTGGCTCTATGTCATTCCAACACTTCAGGAGAAATGGACCCGAGCTGAACAAAGCCAGTGTGTGTGTTTGTGTGTGTGTGAGAGAGAGTGAAATAGGTAAAGAAAATGTGAATGTACTCAGCTGAAAATAAACAAATGCAAAACGAAGCACAGAACGTACACAAATATAGGAGAAAACCAAAGCTTTCAGTTGTGCCCATTTCTACAAATCAAGATGTTTTACCAGTTTCTTGGAATATACGTACTCACTTCAAACAGTAAACTAAAACTATACTAGATTCTACATTTTAAGTGGACATTAAGTCTAACTAAGTCAAACTAAGCAAAATATCATTCAGTAATGAAAAATGCTGCCTTCCTCCTTCAAGTATGAGTCAGACACATTAAGTATTGACTTTACAGTTCTGTGTAATGTGTGTGTTTGCGCCTCAGGCCTGGGATTTTCACGCACCACAGCCGCTACCCCAAGAGTGCCTGTGCCTGTCGAACAGGTTGTTGTGTGCGGAATGTTGATGATCCCATTTTTCACAAAAGATTACAAGATAGAAGACATGGCCGACTACCGGTTTTGGGGGAAAACTTTCATACATGTCAGTCTCCTTTTATCCCTGACAGATCGGTCTCATTTTTCACACACATACCGGCGATAGTAACGGATATACTACATTCATTTCTCTTTGTGTGTCTGTATGTTTGTAGATTGGTTTGTCTTTTGGTTGTGTGTTTGGTGGTGTGAGGTGTCAGTTTCATTAGCTAAACTGGTAGAGCAAGGTGCATAGAATACTTACACACTAGGTATCCTTCCCACAGAGCTTCAAAAGTTGCAGAAGACATTTTTTTGTGCATTCTACAGGTAAGGTGAAAAAGTCAGGGAGTTTATTGTAAATGTAATATTTGTAAAACAAAAATGCAATTTGTTTTGCTTTTTAAGAAATTAGTACTACTACCATAATTATTATTCCTATTATTATTGAAGTTAATAAGAAATGTAAGCTTGTGAGTGTATTTTTACATGGGAGACAAAATGTGTGTTTCATGTGTCTCATGAGTTCATGCAATGTGTAAGTGTGTGTGTAAGTGTGTGTGGTTGTTAGATGTCTTTACCGTTTAGCTGTGCATTTCAAAGTATTTACTGAATAGTGTTGATTATTACTGTATGTTGTAAATTGTGGTACTATCTCTGGGCTCGCCGTTCTTCTTGGGTCATTTAGCATTGGGGCAGTAGGGGGACTATTTTTAGAATAAGCGCCCCTTCCCCCTACCCAAAAGAAAGGTAATGGAACGTGTAGAGGAGCATCGCCTGTGATCTCTGGATGCTTCCACACCGGCCTGAGACTAATCACCCGCCACACTTTCTAGTTCCCTCTCGAAATTGCAGAGACACCAGCAGAGATGTCACGGCTCCATGCCATGTCTGTCATTCACAAGCTACAGAGACAGCAAAGGACAGAAGCGTTGGCACAGACTAAATCCACACAGTGTGTGTGTGTGTGGGGGGGGGGGGGGGTATGTGGGTAATGAGCTGGTAATGAGTTTGTGAGAACATTGAGAACAAACCAGAATACTAGAACAAGAACAAGAAGAAAGGATGAGTGGTAGGGTGGGGGTGAGGTGATGGAGGCCTTTGTGTTGTGTGTGGGAGGGAGGCAGGGAATGAGGCCATACCACTAATATCCACTGCTCAAACACTTTTTATCCAGATGAAATGAGATTTATGGGATATCAGCTATGTGTGCGTGTGTGTGTGTGTGTGAGAACTGAAAATATGTGTGTGTCTGTGTGTCTGTGTGTTAACTCAACTGATTATGGGAAGCTGCAGGTGTGGGGCTGAGAGCTGTGCTTTATTGAGTACACACACATGTGGCCAACACACTAAGATCAAACACACTTTTGTTCACACACAAGCTTTACACAGCACCACCCACCCACACACACACACACACACACACACACACAAACATTCACACAGTACTGTTTACAGATAAGATTTCCGGCTCTCGCTGGGGTTGTCAGGAAGTTCCTCTTCAATCTGGAACCCATTCTTTCCCCATGTGGGGAGCTTGCTTTTGCTTACTGCCTACCCAAACTGTGGCACACACACACACACACACACACACACACACACACACACACACACACACACACACACACATACACACACACACACACACACACACACACACACATACATGCATTGTATATACATGGTGGCACAAAGATGTAGTTTGTGACATTATCGATAGGGAGAGGGGGAAATGCAAAGGCACAGAGGCAGAGAGAGAGGTGGAGAAACAGAGTTACTGTGAATGAGGGGTCACCTCATGCGAAACCAGAGAGCCCTGAGGCTGAGGTGCTGTTCTTTCATAGGCACATCTCAAACCTGGCATCGCCATGGAAACAAATCTGGTGCGAGCGTGGCCACTGAGGCTGTCAGATTGAGCAGAATGCAGCACAACTATGAGTCAGCACCAACTGGTCATCAGGTCTGTCCCTCAATCTCTGAAGCCTCATCGAACAAGAACCCCAGGAATCCAAACTTCACTGGAGCCATTGTACAGACCTAGTTTAGTATGGACATCAGATATGTGTTCAGCTTTTAGCCCTTTTTTTCCTGCACCGAAGTAACAAATAAAACTAAAGAGATACTTTTATAAAATGTAATTTATTTCTTTTTGTTATTGATGAAGTTACAGTATTCCTTGGTTGTAACTTATTTAGCTATGTGGTGTAACTTACACTTATATACAGACAAGGGATTCAGAACAGTGTGCCCTGCTGTGGGTGAGTGTATGTGTATCTGTTGGTTCCAGAGCTGAGCGGCATTGCAGATTAAAGCTGATTCACCATGTTTAGTTTCAACAGTAGGTATTACCAACAGATTTTTCTAAAGAGATCTGAAAGGTCTAGCCGGTGTGTGCAACTGAAACATATCTGAGAGGTAAATTGATCCCGACCCATTAAGGGATTTATAAGCAAGCAGCAGTGATTTAAATCAAGTTCTCTGACTCACTGGAAGCCAGAAAATTAGGAACTTTTGTTCTTACAAACGTGCTCAGCATGTATTATCAGTAAAGAGCTGGAAGAACTGAGGATCATGTTCTTTGATTTCTCAAGTGCCTTTAACACAATCCAGCCTTCTTGTTCTCCAGTCCACAGGAAAGAGGCTGCCTGGGGGAAATCAACCAAGGGTGCTGATTGTGGTTTGTCATGTGATTCAAACTCTACATCCACATACATACCACTCCCAGCACTAACCTCTCTCACACACACACAGGCATCTCAAAATACTTACTTCACACACACAGACACACACATAGACACACAGAGTCACAGACACAAACACACACACATTGTATATACATGGTGGCACAAAGATGTAGTTTGTGCCATTTTACATAGGGAGAGGGGGAAATGCAAAGGCACAGAGGTAGAGAAAGAGATGGCCTACCCAACCTGTGACACACACACACACACACACACACACACACACACACACACACACACATGTATAGTATGGTAAAGTAAGGCACAGAGATAGAGAGAGATATGGAGAGACAAAAAATTCCTGTGAATGAGGGGTCACCTCATCCGGCACCAGAGGGCCCTGAGGCTGAGGTGCTGTTCTTTCATAGGCACATCACAAACCTGGCATCGCCATGGAAACCGCCAATCTGGTGCAAGCGTGGCCACTGAGGCTGTCAGAATGAGCAGAATGCGGCACAACTGTGAGTCAGCACCAACTGGTCATCAGGCCTGTCCATCAATCTCTGAGGGCTAAAGCCTCATCGAACAAGAACCCCAGGAATCCAAAATGAACTGGTGCCATTCTACAGAACTACTTTAGACTGGACATCAGAAATGTGTTCAGCTTTTAGCCCTTTCTTTCCCCTCTGTGGTGTACATTCAAGGGTATTCAATTAATGTCAGCTCCCTAAATGTCTTAGCACCAAAGTAACAAATAAAACTAAAGATATACTTTTATAAAATGTAAATGATTTCTTATTTTTATTGATGAAGTTTCAGTTTCCGTTGGTTGTACGTAGCTTATTTTGCTATGTGGTGTAACTTACATATATATATACAGACAACATCTAGGGATTCAGAACAGTTTGCCCTGCTGTGGGTGAGTGTATGTGTATCTGTGATGGTTATTGTCTTTGGCTTTTGTCTCCCTCGTGGACAGGACATCAATTTCAGTATGATAGCACTGTTTGCTTTCATCACATTTATCGATAAACAGCCCAAGCAATTTCCCTCCTTTTATTCTGGTCTCTGCATCTCAGACACGACCTTATCACACACACAAACCCCTTCTTACAGAGCCCACTTAGAGCATTTAATAGCTATTACACAATGACGCAGGCTGGTCTGAGTCATGCAGGTAAGGGGCAAAGACACAAATCCAAAAACACCACACAAATGCACACACCACAAGACAACAACACAAAACATGAAAGGTGGGTTAATCTTTGACTTGTGAAATGCTGGACCCTATAGAATTATCCCCCCCCCCCCCCCCCCCCCCCCCCCCGTAACAATAAAAGTATGAATGTCTTATGCATAGTCATAGAATTAGATGTATTAATTGGGAAAAATGGTATTCTTGTACATTGCAGTCAACCTTATGCATTTAAATGTAGGCCTACCTTGACCTCTTGTACATGGATCTCTGCAGTCAATGGTAAGTAAACGTTTTGACTGTGTTGGTTGACTTCAGTGCCTGCTGTTTGGCCTGATGCCCCTTACTGCCTATGTACCTTGTCACATCCAGCACACCTTAATGGGCACAGGAGTTCTCTTGGCGGCAGATAGAACACCAGTATGCTCATTTGTGGAAACATCAAAACACATTTTCGAACTTGAGCAAGGAACATTTTGTTCCACAGATCTAAATAAAAGGATGGTACGTTTGCTGGAAGCCTGTAGGGTTTTTGGAACATTGGTCCAACTAGAAGGTTTTGCCAATGGCTTTGTTGATGATTGAACAGTGTTGTATGTGTGTCTGTGTGTGTATGCATAGATACTCTGTCCCCTCTACCTTTCAGGCTATTTGTTTAACTGAATAATCCTTACTTGATTTATTATGTCATGAATCACTCATATGTCTACAGTACGTCAATTTATGTAATAATTGCAGCACCTTTGATGTTATCAGGAAGTAGGTTCCAGAGCTGAGCAGCATAGTAGTTAAAAGCTGGTTCACCATGTTTAGTTTCAACATGTATTACCAACAGATTTTTCTCCAGAGATCTGAGAGGTCTAGGCGGTGGGTTCAACTAAAACCTTTCTGAGAGGTAAATTGGTCCTTTACTGATTTATAAACAAGCAACAGTGCTTTAAAGTCAATTCTCTGACTCACTGGAAGCCCGATAATGTCGAACTATTGTTCCTAAAGTGCTCAACATGTATTATCAGTAAAGAGCTGAACTGAGGAAGCATGTTCTTTGATTTCTAAATTGCCTTTTACACAATCCAGCCTTTACTGCTGCCAGAGAAGCTCCAAAAGATGCAGGTAGACACCTCCACAACCTCCTGGATTATTGACTACCTGTCGGACAGACCACAGTTTGTGCCACTGTGGGGATGTGTGTGTGAGCAGGTGTGTGTGACTGAGGGGATGTGTGTGTGAGCAGGTGTGTGTGACTGAGGGGATGTGTGTGTGAGCGGGTGTGTGTGACTGAGGGGATGTGTGTGACCGTGGGGATGTGTGTGTGACTGAGGGGATGTGTGTGACTGAGGGGATGTGTGTATGAGCAGACGGTAAGCAGCACAGGAGCACTGCAGGGATCTGTACTCCCACCCTTCCTGTTCACCCTGCATATCTCAGACTTCCATTAAAACTCCGAGTCCTGTCATCCACAGAAATGTTCAGATGACTTTGCACTTGTGGGGTGTGTCAGTGGTGGACAGGATTTTATGAAGGATCAGGACTAAGATGAACACTGTAGCGAAAGGGAGAGCGTTTTCACCCCACCCGAGCTCGAACCCAGGTCTACGGGGTGCTAATCATGCTCTCTGACCGCCACACCAAAGAGCCCGGCTCAATGGCGTGGCAGCCAGAGAGCATATTCACCTGTAGGGACGATCACATCGTCATACACACCATTTCCATCATGGGAGGAAGGGTGGAGGGCTATAGATACCTAGATGTTCACCTTGACAACAGACAGGACTGGAGATGTAACACTGAGGCTGCATATGCTGCGTATTTCTTGAGGAAGCTTAGGTCCTTCAGTGTGTACAGCAAGATTTTGCATATCTTTCACCAGTCGGCTGCTACAGGTGCAATTTTCTTTGCAGCCATCTGTTGAGGCAGTAGTATCACAGCCAGTGACACTAAGAAACTGACCAAGCTGATAAAGAAAGCTGTCTTTGTGCTGGGGACTACTCACAGTTCAAATGTTAAACTATTTCCCAGTCCTAGTTTGTGTGTAGGCATATTTCCTTCAAGAGTTATACAAAAGATGTTAACCTACTCTAAATACTTTGTATTAGTGGACTGTTGATGCTTTTTGAGAGGGAAGCAGTGTCTTATTTGCTTTGTCCTAGAACAACCAGAGGCCGGGAGTATTCTGCATGGTGTCTCCTGTTGTTTACTTGGCATAATTACAATGACACAACTTTCCAGTTAATCACAGATTGGTTTCATTTAAGACAAGAAAAGTGTTTTTCATATTTTAAGTGTCAGGCTTAGGCTCTAAATTCAAATGAGTTCAACTCAGTTAAACTAATATGAGTTCTTGTATGGAAAAAGTTGATATCCACTTACATGTAACTAAAGCATTCACAAACACACACACTTGCACGCACACACACACACACACACACACATTCCCTCAGCATGCACAGTGCTTCTCTAATGAAATCATCTTCCTTTAAACAGCAGCAAGTCATTAGTGAGGGCCTTAGTGCTCTGTGGCTGTGCCCGTTTATGTTAATGGGTGTGTCTCATTCTCCAGTTCACAGGAGAGAGGCTGCCTGGGGGAAATCAACCTGGGGGCTGATTGTGGTTTGTCATGTGATTCATACTCTACACACACATACACACCACTCCCAGCACTGACCTCTGTCTCTCACACACAGCCATTTCAAAATACTTCACACACACACACACAAGCATCTCAAAATACTTACTTTGCACACACACACAAAGGCTCACAGTAGGTCAGGAGTGGGTAGGCTGGTAGTCATGTGCTGTCTGTGTGTGTGTGTGTGTGTGTGTGTGTGTGGGGGGGGGTAATACTGAAAACTAAAGGGCCTCCTGTACTGTCGTATTTTGTGTCTACCTATTTTTCATATACATTTTTTATTTTCCTTTTTTCCTTTCTATGGACTAAACATAGCACATATTTACAAAACAGTCATCACGGTCATGAATATAATGTAGTTCAATACAGAGTATACAAAATGAATCATTGTTGTGATTGTCATGGCTCTTCTCAGGGATTTAACCCAAGTTGCTGGATCGGGGAGTAGAGTGTCTGGTGGGCATCCGGGCGGGCAACCCAGCAGTGTCTGTTGGCCGGCCAGGCGGGTGGCCACACCGGCCCAGTGCGCTAGTGAGGACCTAATGGCAGGATTGCTTGGCAAACTTAGTTTCTTTATTATAAAACATGGAAATGTCCCTGTGAGGTGTGAGAACGGCAGTAAGACACCAGCCGGAACTAGCTAGGACTAGCGGCACCTGAGTGCTTGCAATGGCTGCGTGTCTTTGAGGAAAGACTTCAACAATCTAACAACCCGACAAAGGGCAGGGAAACTAGCCAGGTATTTAACTCCTGGCTAATTGTGAGTCAGGTGGCAAACATACAATGTGACACAGGTGAGGGCACACAATAGGAAACAGGTGAGGACACACAATAGGAAACAGGGGAGGGCACACAATGGGTTACAGGTGAGGAAACACAAAGAAAACAAAAGCACACGTGAAAACATAACAAACACAGAAAAACACCAAGTCCGTAAAAGAGTGACCGCCAAATCGTGGCAATGGCTGCCACGATAGTGACAGTGATATCTGATCTTTTCAAGGCTAAGTACATTCCCTATTTCTCTTAGCCACATTTCATAACTTGGTGCTGAGTCACTTTTCCACATAAGCAGAATAATTTCGCCAAAACCATACCTAAAGAAACAGCTTGCGCTTCATATGTATTAGCCAAAAGTAGAAGCCCTCAGCGGTGCAGATGGGATTTTTAAACTGGGGGGGACGCTAACATCGCCTAATCAGCTGTGCAGAGTTATTAACTGATGCTAGTCGCCTTACGTAGGGAGAATGGTGGGGACGGATTGGGGTCACTATGAATCTGACATGTCCCCCCCCCGTCCCCAGTGCTACTGCTATCTGCGCCCCTGGAGCCCCTGTCCCTCCTAAGATCGCAACCAATGGATCTGGTTTCAAATTCTTCTTAAAGGCTTTAGAGAAGCATTGAAAAAAAACAGTAAGATGACAACTTTGTACAAGACCAAAAAGTATGAGCAAGTGTTCCTTCAGAAATCTTACATCTGTTACAAAGTGGGGATGTCGATGGGTCAAACTTATGTATCTTGGTCCTGCAATAGTACCACCGGTGTAATGTCTTAAACTGTATCAAGTTATGTCGGACATTAATCAAACAATCACTTATATTTGCCAGGCGTTCCCAGAACCCCTCGCCTATCTCCTTATTTAACTCGCTGGCCCATGCCAGAGGGGGTCAAATCTGTTAATTAAATTCAGAGTTTCATGGCAGGGTTTGTTTGGATAACTAGGTATGCGGGTCATTTTCTGTCCGACTGCATTTTTTTCAGTAAAAAAAAGGTTTAAATGCATAAAAAGATACCATATATGTGTAGTAACTCTCTCATATATGCACTTACTTTAATTCTCCAAAAAACATTAGTTATTTGTAATTTTTCTGTTATTTAAGGTGTCAAAATATCATGTGGTGCGACCGTCCGGCCATGACTGCGGTTTTGAAATTCTTTGAAATTACTCTAAATCTATTCAAATTTATTTTCTGCCCTATCTGGCATGATATCCCAAGTGTTTTTGTAGTCCTGTACAAAATTGCAAAGCAATTGTGTTTATATTTCCATCATAATATACAAACAAACTTTGTCCGATGTCCATTTTATGAAATATCATGTCATCAAGAAACGAGCACTTTTGGGACAATTATTTTGCAACTTCCTGTTTTTGAATGGATTTCATCATTTACCAGTTTGCCAAGGACCCATGGAATCAGCAACAGGTTTGTAACTGTCTCTCAAATTTGAAAAAAAAGAATCTTTTTAACGGCTGGTATGTAGTTGCCATATTTCGATATCATATTGAGTGATACGCAAGGTCAAAGAGGTATGTCTTAAGTGCATGTTTAAAGGTTTCAACCGTTTCAGCCATTCTTAGGGATACTGGCAGAGTATTCCAAAGGCTGGGGGCAGGGGGAAAAGGGCCCTTCTGGTGTATGGCAGCCTTCTCGTCTAACTGCTCCCTCTATTTGTTGAGATGTCCATGTTCCAGTACCAGCAATACACACATTATTCAACAATACAGTCATAAGTACCCCCCCCCCTTTTCCCTACTGTGAGGCGCATTGTGATACCTCCAGGTATGAAATGCGCCATACAAATAAAGTTTGATATGTGCAAAGCGACGTACACAGGAGAGAACAGCCAAGCTACGAGCAATAGAGACCTAGTGTAACAATAAATACTATTTTACATAAGAAATAGAAAAAGAAGTGCAGGAATGTAACTGCTTTAAGTTCAAGTTAAGTAATAGTAGAAGTTCAAGTTAGGAAGGGAGGTGCTCTCTGAAGAGTTGGGTCTTCAAGAGTTTCTTAATGGTATAGGGACGCCCCTGCTCTGGTAGTGATATGTAGCTTGTTCCACCAACGTGGAACTACAAATGAGAATAGTCTAGATTGCCGTACCTGCACAGACGGCAGTGCTAAACGACGCTCAATAGACGAGTGCAGCATCCTGGGGGTAACATTTGCCCTTACAAGAGCATTTAAGTAGATGGAAGCAGAACCAGCATTCACTCTGTAGGCAAGCATAGGTGACTTGAACTTGATGCGAGCAGCTACAGGCAGGGTGAATCGTGCCCTCTTGGCCGCCGCGTTCTGGATTATCTGTAGTGGTTTTCACGCATGCAGGCATGCCTGTTAGGAGGGCGTTGCTGTAGTGAAGGCGGGAACTCACCCAGGTTTGCAGCAGTAGCTGAGTGGCATACTGGGTTAGGTACGGCCTGATTTTGCGGATGTTCTATAGCACAAAGAGGCACGATCGGGGGCAGAGGCAAAGTGGTTGGCGCATGTCAGTTGGTCGTATAATGAAACAATTCATGCTGTTTTGGAGGGAACAAGAGATCAGGAGTAAATATTGATATCGATGTTGTGTTGGATGGCCTGTTTGACTGGAAAGACCAGCCAGATTCTGCAGAAGGTGGTGATTCTTCATCCATGTGGATATATCAGAGAGACAATCCGAGATCCACGCCAAGAAAGTGGTGTCGTCAGAAGAGAAAGACAGATACAATAGGGTATCATCTGCATAGCAGTGAAATGAAAAACCATGCAAGCGGATGGTAGGGCCCAACAAGGTTGTACACAGACATCCCAAGTCTTCCAGAAGTTCCGGGAGCCTACCGCGTATTGATGACGACTCCCTGATGCCCGCAAATTACTTAAAAACTCCCGGAATCTAGAGCGAGTGAGGAAGACCACGCACACGAGACATACATGCTCTGAACCGCGGGAGCATCTGTGTACCATGACAGAGGGAGAGTACCCCAGTGGGAGGTCGTGGGCGGGATACTTCCCTGAAATGACTATTGCAGGTTGGGATGCCTGTATACCTGGCAAAGAGAAGTGGTCCCATCACGAGCGTTGGGGCACCCCTGTGGTGAGGCGGTGAGGTACAGACAGCCGCCTTGTCTGTCATCAATTGCTCAGCAGTTGCTAGGTCAACAAACACACTTCTGCCCCTTGCTGGTTGCTTGGAGTACTGCATTGCAGCCACACCATAGGGTTTGTTAAGCATAATGTGAGGTTAGTCATTCGATATGATGAAACTCATAAACACACACATACATCCATACACACTGTATAATGATGGATGTGACAGAGTGCAGATTAGCATGTTCTTGAGGAGGATATTTCCACAAGATTCTAATCTGTTTAATTTCCTGTGGACAACAGGGAGATCACTTTACATCCTGTTAATCACAGTCTCTGTGCTTGTGTGTCTGCAAGTCACTGAGGTTGTTAGTGCATCTGTGTGTCATGCAGTCTCTTAGTGTGTTTGTGTCTGTGTGTTGGCAAGACTTCACTGACTGTTTATGGGTGAAGAACAGTCAACATGGTGTGGGACAAAATGTACCATTTCTGTCATTCATCTTTTGAAGTTCTCAGGGCTCTCAAGTTTTGAAGACAGGCAAGAGTGACTACAAACACTGATGCTAATTATCTGGGAAATATTCTCTAACTGCAGTCAAGTTGTCATTGCTTGTGCCAAACCATTGTGAATTTGTTGTAACATTAAAACAGGAGACAACTTACTCTTTGTAGATGACTGATGCTCGGAGCTCCAGTGGTTTTCTCAGGTGAACGAAACTTTCGGAAGATCAATCGCATGCAATTCTAGGATTTTTTATTTCCGTTGGTTGCTGGATTACATCATACCCAGATTCAACAAATACAAAAGATATTTTTTTTTTGTATTGGCTGGCAAGTGGCACCTCACGGCAGAACTCCAGGGGATTCGGGGAGACGTGCTTGGTTCCTCCATGGTGATGACAGCTAGGCCAGGTCATGTTTGCGCGCTGCGGCATATTAAATAGAGTTGTTTTTCAGCTTGAGAAATGTGATGTAGGAGTCCGTGACTAAAGACTGAAATGAGTGACTGTCACGCTCAATACGTGACACTTGAGAGCCCTGAGTTCTACTGAATGTGAGTGCAGTGAAGGGAGAGAGCAGTCACCCCACTTGGCCTTGAACCCGGGTCTACAGGGAACCAAAGCTGCACTCTGACCACAACGCAAAAGAGCCAGGCTCAATGGTTTGGCAGGCAGAGCATACCCTCATGTGTGGTAATGGCACTCCATCACACTGCCCTCCCCTTCGGGAAGTGCACCCATGCGCTTCACGCACACATCCAACCGCTGCCACCAAATGTCAAAGGGTAACCGTGTCTTTTAGTACTTCAGAATCTGTGCAGAGAGCTTCTTTGATAAGTGTTTGGTTGGTGATCTTTATATGCTCTTCTCTATTTTTCTCAGAAGAGTAAGGATGTCTCAGTTCTGTCTCAGTATAAGGAAATTGTACCACACTGTACTATTGACTGTTTCCATTTATATTCTCAGTCTTTTTGTTTATATTTTTCACATTCTTGGATTCTTTCTGCACCTATAGCGTAGGACAAACACATTTCCAACCACAAAATGTTGTCTCCCTACTGCCTTTTTTGCCTACCCTAAAAGACTCTCGACACGGTTACCCCTTTGACAGTGAGTGTGTCTATGTGTCTCCACCAGATAGGCAGAACTCAACCCTTATCATCTCCATGGGGGCATCTAAAGGGCTGGATCTGCACTGGATTTGTGCCGGTTGTGGGACTATGGGATTTCCAGAGGCAGCTGCCATCTCAGCGAGTCCCAACACAGCATCACTAGCCAGCTCAAATCACTGTCAGCGCCACCATTTAAGGCAACTTAGTGAGTCGGCTCAACAAAAACGAGATGACCTTTCAACTCTTCAGTTCACTGTAACCTGCTAGTGTGGCTACGGACATCTACATTTTTGTAATGTATCTGTTTTTGAGGGGCTTTAGTATTTACAGCTATGTCAGCACAAACCTGAAGTACAGGTTGTTGTCTTCTCATAACTGGACAGCTTCTCCTCTCTGTTAATACAGTGTTGTGCAGGTTTTCCATTCAGTTAAACATGTACAGGTGAGTGTGTGTGTTGGTGGGCTATGTGTTCAGATTGTTGTGCATATGTGGAGTACATAGTATATGGTGCCTGTGGGAGAGGGTGTTTGTAGAGGGCGTATGGTTTGTGTGTGTGTGAGTGTGTGTATGTGTGTGTGTGTGTTGTTTGTGTGTGTGGAGTTTGTCTGCAGTTTGATGCGTGGGCCTCCAGGCTGAACAGACATGGGTGTGACTGTGCGTCGCTCTCTTCTCTGAGCAGTGGCGTCACATTCCCCAGCCCATGGTGAAATCTGGAATCAGCATGTGACCTTTGACCTCTGCCCTTAGTCAGGTGCCGCATGAGTGTGTGTGTGTGTGTGTGTGGGGGGGGGGGGGGGGGCTAAATAAATCCATCATCATCTCATCATTACATTTTTTAGTTATCCTAACAGGTCAGACCAGATCCCTCCTGGTGAAAGGATTTGGGGGCACATGCAGCTGAAGAGTGCATGACAAACGCCCCTGGAATGTGTCATGTAGCATGTAGAGGCACACACGCCAACCCACCGATAGAGTTGCCAACTCATGCATTTGGCGTTCGACACATTCTTTTGAGTTCGGTCTCAATGATAGCATGCAACAAAAACATATAATGTGAAGAGGGGGGAGAACTGATACAAATACTGTTGGATGAATCTCTTTTGATTTGGAATTTGTTCATCTGTCAAAAGTTTGTGTTCTATTAAATTTCACACACAATCAATCGCACCCTCCTCAAGCACTCTGTATTTAACGGTAATTTCTACTTAATGCTCATTTAAGTCCGCTCCGCACCAAGAAGCAGAAGGGGATCTGACTCTGTCCCTCTAGGCCTCCTTAACATATCTGTACTGTGATTGTGAGTTTACAAATTGCTTCACAACTAATGTTGACATCATTTTATACAACTTCTACAGGTGCAACTATTACAAGAGCAATTTACTGCAATGTAGTTTTTTTAAAATGGCCTGCTCTCAGTCAATTCAGGAAGGTTACTTGTTATTTATAGCAACATGAAGAACTTCTAAAAGACAGCAGAAATAATCTTTCCTCACATGGCCTTGCATCCAGCACTCCCGTCCATTTGATGGCGCTAGAATGCACGACCCTCCAGCAGGATGTTGTTGCCGGATGAGCATGGCGTTTACTGCTGCTGTAGAGCCCCATGTGTTTCAGTAGCTGAATTTGGAATGTAAAGCAAACTTACCTACACTTATCAGTAATTTGAGTCTTTTGAAATATAAAAATGGTGAAAAAAAGCAAAAAAGAAAAGAAAGTCAAAGGAGCGGAGAAGACGGCCGCCAAAATGGAGAAAAAGGTCTCCAAACGGTCGAAAAGGGAGGAGGTAACTTGATTCCGTTAGCAACTCTTAGCTAGATACGTAAAAAAAATGTATCGAGATACGTTAAAAAAAAATGTATCTCTGTGTCCTGCATAATAGGAGGATCTCGAGGCACTAATAGCGGAGTTTCAGCAGTTGGATTCAAAGAAGACGCAGGTCATGGAGACCACCTGTCCCCCGCCTTCGGCCAGGTGAGTGACTGCAGGGCTGTCACATGCCGGTAGAATGTCGCCACTCTCTGATAACCTAACAATGATGCGCCTGCTTCCTTGCTCCCTGTGTCCGCAGGCTCAACGCCTCCTTTTCTGCGCATCCCGAGAGAGACGAGCTAATCCTGTTTGGAGGAGAGTTTTTTAATGGAAAGAAAGTGAGCATGCTAAGAGTTTCTCCTGCAGGTTTTGCATGTTGCCTCACATTTTCATACAGGTCAAGCTAGAGCAGCGTGACATTGAAAAGTAGGTCCACTCCCAGCTCTGAGCCTAACTCATTTTGAACCCCAGTGAATAATGAGTCTTGATTAGCAAATAAATTAAAAGGAGACTCACAGGCATGGGCTGGGTGACGTGAGCCACCCATTTCATGGCGTAGAGAAATCCCAAAGGGTCGATAGCGTCAGCATTGGCCTTTCAAAATTGAGGATGATTTTAAGCAGTAGCTGGTATGTTGAACCATTTTCAAACCATAAAATGCTGTTCTTTATAAAAGTGGTAATTTTGTCAATATTACCTATTTTATGACCATGACAAGATTGTAATGAATGTAGCATGAACTTGGCTCCTTTTTTTCTATATACAATCACTTTTGTATCAACACTTAGGGGAACGATCCTGTACATCACATCTTGTACATAGTTTCTGTCATACGGCATCAAGTCAAGCTGAATGTCCTCTTATCTTCAGACTTACCTGTACAACGACTTGTTCTTCTACAACACCAAGAAGAACACCTGGGTGAAGGTGGACGTCCCCAATCCCCCTCCTCCCCGTTGTGCTCACCAGGTACTGCTTTATGTCCATCAAATACACCAGGACTTCTCAGGTGATTGAATCATACCTGGACCTGAGCAGCATAATCATGTGATTCCTTTAAATGTCTTTGGGAATGTTCCTTTAAATGTGTTTGGGAATGCTTACAGTTTCAAGTGAGTTTGAATGTTCCACATTGATCCAACAGTGATCATGAAGATGGAGCTACTGAATGGTGCCATTGTAAGGAACTGAGCAAAGTCTCCAAAATGAACTTCAAAACATTTAATTACAAATGTTTCAAAAGGTTGATTCGTACCCTCAGCACAGAGCATTTCATTGTGTTGAAGTGAATTTGAGTGTGTTTGCTGTGACTGAGTGTTTGTGTGTTGTGTGCATGTGATGTTGACAAGCCTCAGCCCTGTGTTTAAAATTCTATAGCTGTTTCTCTTCTCATACCACAGTGCGTCACGGGCTTAGTTGGGGTGTGCCGAACTCTCACAGTTCAAAGCATACAGAGATCCAGAGAAATGTGGGGCCATTGCTGCAGTGGCTTCTTTGTGACCACCAGAGGGCAGGATTCCCATTGCAGTTGTTGGCCAGACATGGTGAAGCCAAGCATTGAGTTTGGCCACTGGATAGATTGATAAATGTGACCCTATTACTCTGGAAATGTGCAATCAACTCCTCTTGTTGTTCTGGTTGTTACATTAAGTAATTTGTTGCTGTAATAACTGTACTTATCAGTCCTGTGTCAGAGAATTTCTTCTTGCTTCTCGGTGCAGCATGAGTTTCATGCTTATGTTGAGTTGGGTTTCCTCTGACAGGCAGTGGTGGTAGCCCAGGGAGGGGGTCAGCTGTGGCTGTTTGGTGGGGAGTTTGCGTCCCCTGATGGAGAGCAGTTTTACCACTACAAGGACCTGTGGGTGTTGCACCTCAACCCCCTCAAATGGGAACAGATCAAGTAAGACGCACTGCACATATTTGCCCTTATGTGCATATACATGTTTACATGATGGTGTGTTAATTATGTGTGCACTATGTTTGTGTACATATTTTGAATGTGTGTGTTGTTGCATAGAGCTCCAGGTGCTCCTTCAGGACGCAGTGGACATAGGATGGTCCTGTGTAAGAGGCAGCTGCTGCTGTTTGGAGGCTTCCATGAGAGCAGGTGTGGGCACTGAAACACCTGCCACTGGCACACCAGCCACTGGCACTTATGACACTGGCACACCTGCCACTGGCACACCTGCAACAGGCACACCTGCAACAGGCACACCAGCCACTGGCACTTGTGACACTGGCACTTGTGACACTGGCTCTTATATCACAGGCACACCTGACACTGGCACTTGTGACACTGGCACTTGTGACACTGGCTCTTATATCACAGGCACACCTGACACTGGCACTTATGACAGTGGCACACCCGACATTGACACTGGCACTTATGACATTGACCCCGGCACTTATGACATTGACCGTGGCACTTATGACATTGACATTGGCACTTATGACAGTCACACTGGCACTTATGACAGTCACACTGGTACGTACAACACACTCACCTCTGGCACCTGGCGCACCTTACTTGGGAAAGTCCTTTTTCAATTTAATATCAGAGTGGTGAGCATGCACAAAGTAAAGTGATTTGTGCACCTTTTGTATTCAAATGTACACAACCTTTTAAATTAAGGCAGACTATGTGAAAGGCACATACATTAAGGCACACTATGTGAAGCCCTGAACACAAAATACAGTGATATGAATGGCACATTATGCCCCTAAGCAAACCCCTGTCAAAAATGGACTAATCTCACAAGATGTCACTCTATTTATTTGAGACTGGACTGTAGTGGACTTCAAAAACCATTGTCCTTCGACATTTCTAGGTTAGAGGTCGAAAATCTGATAATAAACGTAAATCCTGTGTGTGTGTGTGTGTGTGTGTGTGTCTCCCACAGGGACTATATCTATTACAATGACGTCCACTGCTTCAGTCTGGACTTGTTCAGCTGGAGTCGTCTGACCCCCTCCGGCTCGGGCCCCTGCCCCCGCTCAGCCTGCCTGATGAGCCCCACTCCAGACCATTCAGGAGTCATCATCTATGGAGGTTACTCCAAATCTGTGAGTGTGTGTGTGTGTGTGTGTGTTTGTGTGTGTGTTTGTTTTCAGGTATTATAGGTTGCGTACAGAGGCAGTACTGTGTACGGACACTGGAGTTTATTTGAGTGCACACACGGCATGGGCAGCTAGAGGGCTGTGAGGAGGAATTCACTGCAGTTTACAAAACATGTATTGCATTAGAAGTGCACATTTTACCTTTAAATTACTAATGATCAAATACTGATAGATTGATTCTTGAAGTCTGATAGGAGAGTCTGTGAAACATCATGACACTCAACTGAATCACTATCTGTCCCCCTTGGCTGTAGATTTGAATTCTATACATGGAGTGTGCACGATGCTAGTCTCCATCGTGAGTTTGTGGTAGATCCTCCACAGATTATAGTCCATTCATAATTTTTATGACGGATTAATGAGAAGGTGTGTTCTTCCTTCCCCTAACAGAGGGCCAAGAAGGACGTGGACAAGGGCACCATTCATGCAGACATGTTTCTGCTCAAAAGAGAAGGCAAAGACGACCAGGGTACATCTTATGTCACAAACCACATCAACAACATGAATTATTTGCATGAATAAAACGATGTGTATGAATCCATGCAAGTGTAAAGGAATGCGTACACATCTGTGTGTGTGTGTGTGTGTGTGCGTGCGTGCGTGTGTGTGTGTGTCAATTTTTTTGAATGTGTGAAAGAATATAGTTATAAACTGTATTTGTTTAGACTTCTGGTGCTTCTGGAGTAGTACATATGCATGCATAGGTTGGTAGTATCCTGTGTCGTGGTGCCTTGTGTGATCATGTCATAGCTGTTGCTGTAAAATAACTGATCCTCTTCTGTCTGCTGTAGAGAAGTGGGCGTGGTCCCGCGTGAGCCCTGCAGGGGTGAAGCCGCCCCCACGTTCCGGCTTCTCCGGGGGAGTGTGTGTAGGCGTGGCGGGCCGGGCCCTGATGTTCGGGGGAGTGTGCGATGATGAGGATGAGGAGACGCTCGAGGGAGAGTTTTACAGTGACATCTACCTTTATGACGTCACCAAGAACCGCTGGTACCCCGCCCAATTAAAGGTGTGTGTATGAGTGTGTGTGACTGGTCATGTTATCCAGCCTTTACTTGTGTGTGAGGTAAGTATCACTTGTGTGTTTTTCTTGTATAAACACACACACACACACACATGCACGCACGCACAGTTAAAAAGTCTTTATGCACACCTGCAGGGCACCAAGTCAGAACGAAAGAAACGGAGGCGGGGGAAGAAAGGAGAAGAGGGGGATCACACGGAGGACAATACGGAAGAGAACATGTCCCCGCAGGCACCAACTGAGATAGTCAAGGAGATCGTCGCCGAGGACGGCACAGTGATGACCATCCGTGAGGTGGTGCCTGTGGCGAGGGCCGAGCCTGAGAGTGACGAAGAGGAAGAGGATGGAGAGGAAGAGGGGGCGGAAGCAGCTGCACTGGTGGAGCCCTGCGGACGCTCCAATGCCATGGTGTCTGTGAAGGGGGGGCGTCTCTTCCTGTATGGGGGCATGTTTGAGGTGGGAGACCGACAGGTGACGCTCAGCGACCTCTATAGCCTGGACCTCCACAAGATGGATAAATGGGACGTTCTGCAGGAGATCGATCCGAGTGAGTACATGTGTGTCTGTGTGTCTGAGGCCTGCAAAGTACTTCAAGAAATTGTCTTTCGGTTAAGAAATGTATTTCATTAGGCCTGCAGGCATTTTATTCTCTACCAACGTTTTTAACATGACGTACTCCGACAGTAAAAAAAATCATAACACGTGTTGTTATCCTTTTCGTTGTAGAACTTATTTTCAGACTTCTAGTTTTCAAACAGCAGTAGTATCAGTAATAATAGAAATACAGATTGTGTGTGTTGATTTGTAAACTGATACTGTTTTTGTTCTACAGAGGCTCAGGAATGGCTGGATGACTGGTCTGATGAAGAAGGTGATGATGATGATGATGATGATGATGGAGATGAAGAGGCCAGAGGGGGAGAGAGTGAGGAGGAGAGTGAGGAAGATGAGACTGAGGGTGAAGAAGGTAAACACTTATTTTTATGTCATACTGTTTCTGTAGTTTGTTGCGTGTGTCCCTTGTAGTTCCCCCATTTTGTGTGTGTGTGTCTCAGAAACAGTTCTGTTGTGTGTGTGTGTGTGTGTGTGTGTGTGTGTGTGTGTGTGTGTGTGTGTGTGTGTGTGTGTGTGTGTGTGTGTGTGTGTGTGTGTGTGTGTGTGTGTGTGTGTGTGTGTGTGTGTGTGTGTGTGTGTGTTAGTAACAGTTGATGAGCTGTGCATCTGTCAGGAGCACTTCTGAAGTTTTGAGTATTTGTGTTTTGTGTGTGTTGCAGAGGGTGATCACCCGTGTGTGCAGGCTGGTGAGTCTCTGGAGGAGTACCAGTGTCGGACAGAATCGTACTGGGTGAAGCAGGCACGTGCCAACATGGGACCAGAGGCCAAGGACAAGAAGGTGCAGAAAGTGGGTGTAGCCATGGCCAAAGTGTTCTATGAGGAGCATTGAGGAGTGTGACCTGGACTGTGTGTGTGTGTATTCTATGATTGCCAAGTATGTGGATTTTGTATGGTTTGCGTGTGTGTGTGTGTGTGTGTGTGTGTGTGTGGCTGCGCGCCAGTCATTTGTACCTGCAGATGGTTGGTGTATTAAAGAATTTACATCAGCCTCTACTTGTACCTGCTGTTTGTACACTCACATGCCTCTCCCTCAAACACAAACCCCTTCATAGTCAATCATAGCCCATTATTCACTCTCTTCATGGTGATGAGTTCAACTCCTGAAGACTGAAGTAGGTTTTAAAAGCACAGGAGTCCAGACATAGTTTCCTCCACAGGATTTAACTCTCGTCAAGAGAATAGAGAACCTTTAAAGCAGCATTCTGACACAGTTTAAATTCCGGTGAATTCTCTTTGGACTACAATGTCCTGAACAAGGTTTAGTGAGGTTAAGTGCATCCCATGCTGGACTGAAGTTGCAAATAACACCTGGCATGGACCATGAAGTCTGTGTGGAACTGGACAAGCAATTTTTGACAAAATAAAAGTGGCTAAAAGAAATGGTCATTCTTTTTCTAAAATTGAAACACGTTAAACGCTGACACTGCCGTTAATTGATGTTTAAGATACATCAGAAAGCAGCCATACATATTTTAAGGATAGTTGACCAAAGAAGCCTGCAGAGATTCTGCATATACGTATATACTGTATATATATTTATATATACATGTTATAAAGGGTTCATATACAGAAAAAGGAAGAAATTGAATAATCATGACCGGCCCTCCTGATAGATGGGATGTTTGTCTCGACGGTTTTGCAAGATTAATTTGCAGTTACTACTAAGCTTTAGTAATGCCAACTCTATCTACATACCTTGATAACCTCACTGCAATAGCTATAAGCTTTCAACGTTGTTTCAATTTATGTCTGTTAACAATGTCCCAATCTAGTCAACGTGCATAAATCCACCAAGTATCAGTGGCGTGCACACATAGACACTAGGTGGTGCTAACGCACCAGGACTTTTGCCCTTTATCAACGAAAATGCCCTTTTGAAACTTTTTTTTATTTTTATATTATTAACATTTTACTGAGGCCGGTTTTGAAATGATCTTTTAAAAACCTAAGCGATTAAAAACGACTGAAACAATGCCCAAAAATGAGCCACGTCCCCCTTGCACAGACCAGACTCAATTCTCTTCCTTTGTCACGTGCACTCGCGCAGGCACGCGCCAGGCACCACATGCGCTTCAGTAAACAGAAGCGTCTCCAGCATAGCAGGCACGGTCGCAGACAGGCATGTTCTCCCGTGTTCCCACCAGCCAGGTAACATACAGATCAAGTAAAATCGTATAGTTTTCCCTCTAAGCCCAACGTGTAGCCTAATCATTTTGTTGTGCAGTAAAATGTCTCATACAGCAACAAACAACTAAGCATTTTTAGCCGACTGGTCACCTGATGAAGTTTTACGCTGTATAGCCCAATGACAGATAACGCAAGGACGACCATAGGCTTATTAGGCTACACATTTTTCTATAGGAAACTCACGTTTAGAGAATGATACAAATAAAAGTAAAATTTCATTCAACATGCGTGTAACTTGTTTATAATAAGGTGTCCGCGTGCGCTAAAAAGTGCCCTTCCCTTCCCCCCTGAGCACCTGCCCCCCAAAATGTCTGTGCACGCCACTGCCAAGTATGCAAGAAAAATTGGATGAGAATGATAGGTCACTATGTTTGTAGGTACAAACCCTTCCTGCTTATCTAATACCCAGGGACATCATAGCAACGTTAACAGATTTGCTCTGAAATTACAATGTTTTCGTCCTTGGCCCATGCTACACTTTCTAGCCAAATTGAATCAAAAACGGGTCGATAGTTTTTGCTCAATCTTGCTTACAAACAAACCTCAACCAAAACAGAACCGCCTTGGCATAGATAATTAGACACCGGGAGGTTAGTTGCGATGTTACCACAAATCAGAAGGTGGCATTTTTCAAATACCGCAGTAAGAAAATCTATATAGCCCTTAAAAAAAGTGAAACTGGCAAAGAAAACAATTATATGGAAACACCTGATCTCTCACCCCTCATGGGACTACCTTAAAGGAGGGCCCTAATGTTAGACATTACAAGGTCAGCTGCAATCAGAACTAGACAGGCTTAACCACGTGGTCACCTCAGAAGCAAAAGTTTGACCTAACCAGCACTGGTGAACTTCAGGGACACTTCTCAGGTTTTTATTTGTTTGTCTAAATAAGCAGTGTCTTGCAATTATTCTCTCTGCATCTGACTTATTCTATTAGCGTGTGAGGACTGTACTGTTGCTGGACTGTACCTGCCAGTCAAGTGTCTCTAGTGCTGAGGCTTTATGAGCTAATTTGTTTAAAAACATAATTAGTTTTTTTACCCTTAAAGTAACACTATGCAACAATTATACTTCAGGATTAGGGTTAGGATACGCAGTTTTACCTTTAAAAAAACAGCTACAATGACTTTTAATGTGGAGAATCGCCTCTGTGCCATTGCCATACCAGGGTATATAACTTCGTTCTGTAGTTTTGCCTGTGGCAGCCTGACTTGTTTACTGTCTGCCGAACTAGTATGTAGCTTATTTGCCGTCTTGCTTTGTCTTGTGTTGCACTTGCTTGATGTTTGACTGTGTAAGGACAGTCGTTGAGTAACTAGTTTGTCATAATGTCAAAGTCAGCACATTTCAAGAGATTTCGTTAGTTTTAGCTGCTAGCATACTGTTAGCGAATAGCTATTGATCCGTTGTGCTGCTTTAAAGCACAAATACTGAGACATTGCACTATACTGTGAGTAGATTTATTTGACATGTGACATGCTATTACAAGTCAATAACCACAAACAGATTTTCAAAATGTCTTTGGCTTCCAGAAGTGCTCTTGTTACAACTGTCTCTCCCAGGATAATACAGTTAGTTAGAGTAAAATTCTTAAAGCATCCAGTATAAGACTATTTTCCAATGAGAAGAAAAATTCAATTATATAGTAAGACTTTAGGTGACAGGTAGGTAGTCAGACACAGGATCTCTTCAGACATTCCTGAGACATCTTTTCTATGTAGACTTCTTCACCACTGCAGACTTCCTCCAGGCTTTGCAGTATGACTCAAGTTAGCCTCACCTTATGGGGAGCTGTAACGGCCATAAAAGAGGATGCTCTGTGAGGGGTTGTGTCGGATGAAGAAGAGGAAGGGGTGGTCCGCCATGAACCTAATTGCACGGCTGTTGGACACCGCAACAGTTGTTGCTGCGGCTGCCTCAGTGCCCTCCTCGTTCACTTTCACAAAGGACTTATGCACGACCTTGGACAGAACCAGAGGGTCGCAGGACATGCCAGAAAAGTCACACTTCCCATATGAAAAGGCATCCACCATGCCCATGTTGGGAAGGATCTCCTCAAGCCTATAGGTCTCTTGCAGCTTGAACTTAGGGAGACCCACCTTGACCTCCAGAGTGTGCATCTTGTCAGGCCTGGTCCATTCCACAAGTTTGTCATACGTGAGCATCTGCTCCAGCTTAGGGAGTGGCAAAGAGAGAGGTTATAAATCAGAGCAATGACTGGGTTTCTGAATGTCTGAATCTCTAATGATCCAGGTTGGACCCTCTGCTACAAAGCTAACACAGCTGACGAAAAGGACTTTATCCTTTCTTTTTCAAGTTTGAACATTAAAACATTAGTTTGTAGTTGACAAATACACTAACGTACATAAGCTATAACCTCTTAATAGGTTAGGTAAGGCTGATAATAGGTAAGAGACATTTCATTCATATCTAATGTTGTATTTTTTTCATTCAGTTCTATGTTAGATACTTTGTACCAACCCATCTAACATTAGCGTGCACGTCACTGTTTTACCTTCTCCAGTCCAGTGGTGTTGCCCTCCATCTCATTTGGGAGCATAATGAGCATGCTCATGTCTCTCCCCACGTATAGGCCGCAAGGTGAAGCACGAAAAGTGCTTTAGAAAATGAATCCCGTTCCACTCACTGGCATCTACACAATCTTTAGCTTATAAAAAAGCACGAGTCGTGGTTAGTTACCAAAAAAAAGTTCGTCGCTGATTTTCCAGTCGATTGTCTATATGGCTTTGTTTTATGCAGAACTAGAGACTTCAGAGCGTAATAAGATTTTTGTCGGGAGCCGTGCCACGGTTCGACACGTGATCATGCTACACCAATGAGAAGGCTGCTTTTTGACAACAGAATGGAAAAATGGCGGCTCCCGTGCGGTTAGAAACATCGTTAAAGATAGAGGAAAACACTTGAACATCCTCAAAATTGGGCTAAATTAATTCTAATTAGTGCTGTATACATAGCCGCGTCCAAGAAGAACAATGAGGCAAATATACGATAATGTTATTTTTATGTTAAGTCATTTAGATCAAGTTTGACATACATGGGCATACACATTACTGACGATCTTATGGACTGTGAACACCCAGCACACCGAAGAAATCAAGGCAAAGACTGTACTTCCTACGTCAGCTAAGGTGATCTTAACTATGAGAAATCATAGGCTTAGATGATACACAAACAATTCCATGCAACATTGTAAGAAGTCATCACAGAAATACAATAATCATCCCAACTTTAGAAATCCAGGGAGGGGGTTGACTTTTCCTCATTGATCTGGAGCACTCACACCTAATTGTAAGCCCTGTCAGACCCTCGTTTGTAATTGTGATTAACATTAAATAAGGGTTAAATACATTATATCAGTAAGACACAGCACACAATACAGTAGTAATACGGATAAGTGCAACGGCCCAGTGGTTGAGAAACACTACACTAGGACATCAAGTCTGAAATGTCAGCGGTTGCACAGTGAAGAAAAGCCATGTAAATGCTTGAATTCTGAAGTTTGAAGTTTGCCCTTCTCAAATGCATATGTTGATACTCATGCCAATGTGGAAAAACTTCTAAACAAGCTGGGTCTTTAAAACATCACCTGATAGTACATGGCAGGGAAGGTCCACATAAATGTGCCTGACCTTTTATATGTTTACAATATGTAAAGGCATTTTCACTGGCATTTTCATATGCAAAAACATACTATGTGGGAAAACATTTACAAGGTCTTCAACTCTGTTTGTGTGTGTGTGTGTGTGTGGAAGAGAAGACTGGAGAGAAGCCTCGTGAAGGTGCCCAGTGTGTGCACACTCACACTCACACACATGCACATCCTCATATAGGCTGTAGGGTGAACCCTGTTTCCGTTTCAACCCGCTACACTGTCTGGCATCTACAGATGTGGCAGTCATTGCTGTAAGTGTGCAGACAGATTTGCCATGCACATATATGTTTTTTTACAGGGACTGGCAACAGGACATGTATCATTGACATTACCAAGGTGTCATCAGCTCTTGGAACCAGTGTGTTTTCAGCCTTGATCGGAATTCAAACATTTTCTGGGTGTGACTCCACAAGTGCCTTTAATGGCAAAGGAGAAAAAAAAGACATTTTCTGTTGCATGTGAGAAAGATGAGTACCTAAAGGCTTTTAAAAGTTTAGGTACTAACTTAAACTTGGAGCAGTCAACATTTGCATTTCTTTGCCAGTATGTATGCCACTTATATGATCAGTCGGCAGCTGATAATGTAAATAAAGCTAGGTTCAAGGCTTTCTGTATGACATCATCAGCCTTGCCAGAATTATCCATTCCCCCTACCACTGATGCCCTCCATCAGCACTGCAAAAGGGCAAACTACCAGGCTGCAATAATGAGGTCCTGTGTCAAACATAATATAAGTGCTCCATCACCTGCTGGATATGGTTGGCAAATAGAGAATGGGAACTTGCACGTCACCTGGATGACTAGAAATCCGGCCCCTGACAGTGTTTTGCATGTGATACACTGTGGCTGCAAAGGTGCCTGTGAGACAGACAGATGTTTTTCTGCAGGATTGTGTTGCATAGTTGACCTATGTCGTTGCTGTAGGAACTGGAAGATAACTGTCCTGACACTGACACTAACAGTGAGGACTGAGTGTCCCTAATCTGTTATTTCTTATTCAGTTTTGTACAGTTTTATATATCATATTTCATGTTTCATAAAGAGTGTTTTTATGGTTCATTAGTGTTGTTTTCATTTGTGGAAGAATAAATGAATGAATGAACAAACAGATGGTCATTGGTATTTACAATTACTGCCTTTTATTGATACATGGAGGTTTATTTGTCACATACATAAAAATACTACTATTTTTTCTGTGCGAGTGTGAAGAAAGAAAGATCAAGAAATATTTTTCATAAATAGCAAGAGGGAGTTTAAAGAGCAGTGTGTGAAAAAAGGTGTAATTGATGTTTTATAGTCATTGTGTGTGTTCAGGATAAGGAATGCTTGAGGAAAGAAGCTCCTCCTCAGTCTCTCTGTTCTGGTCTTGTAGCAGCAGAGACGTTTGCCTGACCTCAGTGTTTTGAAAAGTCCATGGTCAGGATGTTAGGAATCCTTTACAATACCTTGGGCGCTGGTAGGTAGGTCTTTTCTTGTAGGTCTCCTGCAGAATATGGAGAGATGCTCTGATGATTCGGTGCTGCAGTCACAGGCTGTACAGTTCCCATACCAAGTGATGCTGTCAGGACACACAGCTGATGGTGCTGAACTTCCTCAGCTGATGTAGGAAGTACAGTCTTTGCCTTGATTTCTTCGGTGGGTGTTCACAGTCCATGTAAGATCCACAGTAATGGGTATTCCCATGTATGTTAAACTTGATGTCAATGACAACATAAAAATAACATTATCGTATATTTGCCTCATTGTTATTCTTGGACGCGGCTATCTATACAGCACTAATTAGAATTAATTTAGCCCACTTTTGAGGATGTTCGGATGTTTTCCTCTATCTTTAACGATGTTTCTAACCACACGGGAGCCGCCATTTTTCCATTCTGTTGACAAATGCAGCCTTCTCATTGGTGTAGCATGATCACGTGTCGAACCGTGGCACGGCTCCCGACAAAAATCTTTTTACGCTCTGAAGTCTCTAGTTCTGCATGAAACAAAGCCATATAGACAATCGACTGGAAAATCAGCGACGAACTTTTTTTTGGTAACTAACCACGACTCGTTCTTTTTTATAAGCTAAAGATTGTGTAGATGCCAGTGAGTGGAACGGGCTGAAACGAAAACCGTGTTCACCTTACGGCCTAGTAGGGGAGTTCCAGAATCTGGCAGTCGACATCAGGGACGTAGGTAAAGGGGAACACAGCCTTCTGACGCATCATTTGCACAGGCTTACTTTTATTCTGCAAACAGACACAATGAGTTAAAACACACAAGCACATGTGAGGGGAGTTCATTATCAACTGTTTTTGACAACCATTACCTTGTTGATCTTAAATTTAACTTGAGTGGTGTCGCCACTCTTGAACTTCCTCTCCCAGTTGCCTTTGAAGTAGATGGCGTTTACCAGCACAAGTCTTGTGTCATCATCACAATTCCCTTTAGCCAACAAATCCTTAATTTTGTCTACAATATAGATGGATCAACATATCAAGAACAGATAAATTGAAAGACAAATAATTACAGAGAAATTGAATCACAAATAAATCATTAGACGGATAAGAGGAGCTGTTTTATTTTGACGGCAGTGACAGGAAGGTTTCAAAAAAAGGTGTTTTGTATAGGTTGTAAGGTTATGCTGTGTGGGTTTCTACTGATTGATGATTACCTTGTGTCTTTTCTTTCACCCATTTGTTGATTTTTAATCGGGCCGCCTCTGCATTTGAGATGAAGTTAACAGCCTCCAACTCAGCAAGGTAGTATGTCTTAGTGTCAGCAAGGAATTTCTGAAGAATGGGAGAAAAAAAAAAACAAGGGCTTGATCAAAGTCAGGTCAGAACCATAGAGGCCATCATTTTCTGGCTCTTACACACCCCGATTCCTTTACTCGCATGGAAAATAATTGATCAATGATACATTTCATGCCACATGCCAGTGACTGTGCTGTCTCAGATGGTCTTACCTCAACAAACTGGCAGGTCTTCTCTCCATACAGGCGATTGGCCAGACTCAGTGCATATGGGGCTCCGTCTTTGTTAAGTTCAGCGAAAAGCTGGTTGAAGCCAACATGGACATCACCCTCAACGTTGTTAAGGTTCAGGGTCTTCAGAGAAAATGATAAACGAATTATTGATAAGTGTTCAGTTATATTGTGCCGATAAAACAATGGGTCGGATAAACTAAAGGTCGTATGGTCCTTTCTATAGTCTGTAGGCATTTATTTTGAGTTTTCTTTGAAAACGTCATGAGGTCAAGTAAAGATGTGAAGTAGGCTACAATTCATAAGGACTTTGGCAAAGACAACCGTGCAAACAGAATCACGCTGCACATATACTAGGCAATTCATTATGCGAAGGTGGATGTTATTGACCTGGGTCACGTTGATCGGTTGTTGTTGCTGTCGCAAGGAATTGTGAGGCGATACTATCAATTTTCCATTCATAAAGGATGCTTCAGTGTATCGTATCATATAGTAAAGGAGATAAGGAAAGGACGCATTTAAGCTTCTTTCCAACGCATTCATGGCTGCCAGCATAATTTTGCTCAGTTAAAAGCAAAACACACTATCCAATTGTTTCCGTTTAATAAAATATTTTTTAAAACGTGACTTCTGTATACGGGTTATCTTCATTGACTATAAGTAGGCCTATAGGCTGAGGTAACATTCACCTCTCACTTCCTCAGAACCAGAGTACTCCCGGTCCGCTTGTTGATGCTACGTTATGGACGTAGGCTACTACGACTGACTTTTTTGCTCGAGCAATATTCAGAGTACTTTCAGAGTACTTTACGAAAAAGCTGAGTCTGTTTCTCTGACTGACGATTCAAAGTATGTACCTTGTGCTTGCATAGCTCGGTGCCTTTGGAAACCTTTTTGGTGCCTTTTTGGGCTATGTTAGCATGGTGTGTGGAGATATAGCCGCGGAAAAAATTAAGAGACCACTTCAAAATTATCAGTTTATCTGGTTTTACTATTTATTGGTATGTGTTAAAGTAAAATGTACATTTTTGTTTTATTCTATAACCTACTGGCAGCATTCCTACCAAATTTCAAATAAAAATATTGTCATTTAGATAATTTATTTGCAGAAAAATGACAATTGGTCAAAATAGCAAAAAAGATGCAGTGTCTTCAGATCTCGAATAATGCAAAGAAAACAAGCTCATATTCATTTTTAAACTACACAATACTAATGCTTTAACTTAGGAAGAGTTCAGAAATCAATATTTGGTGGAATAACCTTGATTTAAAATCGTCTTCTCTGATGAGTCCAATTTTCAGCTTTGCCCAACACATGGTCGTCTGATGGTTAGACGGAGACCTGGAGAGGCCTACAAGCCACAGAGTCTTGCACCTACTGTGAAATTGGACTCATCAGAGAAGACGAACTAGAAGACCCTCCAGTCCGCTTTGGTTCAATCTTTATGGTCTTTTACAAACCTCAGCCAGGCAAAGTACAACGTTGTCCCGGAAGAAAAACTTGCTTCCTTTTGCTCTGACAATGTTCCCCAACTCTGAGAAGTGTTTTTCCAGCAGGGCAATGCTCCATGCCACACAGCCAGGCCAGTAAAGGTGTGGATGGAGTACCACTAGATCAGGACCCTGTCATGGCCAGCCCAATTTCAGGACCTGAATCCCATAAAAAACCTCTGAAATGTGATCAAGAGGAAGATGGATGGTCACAAGCCATGAAAAGAAGCCGAGCTGCTTGAATTCTTGCGCCAGGAGTAGCATAAAGTCACCCAACGGCAATGTGAAAGACTGGTGGAGAGCATGCCAAGACACATGAAAGTTGTGATTTTAAATCAAGGTTATTCCACCAAATATTGATTTCTGAACTCTTCCTAAGTTAAAGCATTAGTATTGTGTAGTTTAAAAATGAATATGAGCTTGTTTTCTTTGCATTATTCGAGATCTGAAGACACTGCATCTTTTTGCTATTTTGACCAATTGTCATTTATCTGCAAATAAATGATCTAAATGACAATATTTTTATTGGAAATTTGGTAGGAATGTTGCCAGTAGGTTATAGAATGAAACTTTAACACATACCAATAAATAGTAAAACCAGAGAAACTGATAATTTTGAAGTGGTCTCTTAATTTTTTCCGCGGCTGTATGTATCACTATGTGCGTTAGGCTACTATGTTACTATCGCTAGATAACTGTCACAGCTGTGCCCTAAACCACGAGACGAGCATTTTAATGATGTAAAAGTCCGTCAAAAGAAGGAAGCATTTTTTAGATTTTTGAAAATGTATCGGCGGGCCGCAATAAATCAGGAGGCGTGCCGCATGTGCCAGTTGCCCATCCTACATCATGCACTGAATGCAATTGCCCTGAGTGAAGCTATCCATTGCTTCACTGAGCTGTGTGCATTGGGAACTCACCTCATGAATTTGGGCTGCAGTATTTCCCTTGGCCCCCAAACACACCATGGTCAACGCAGAAGAGATGCTGAGTGGTGAGAAGAACACATTGCCGGTGTTCTTGGCCTTCTCGATCTCCGTGATCTTTTTGAAAAGTTCAAGAGAGAAGTTCCCGTTTGCTGCTGCCAGTGCCTCCATTGTCTGACCTATAGGGAATGGGATAAAGGAGTCATAGCCTAGACATTTATAGAGATCATGTATATGAGTCAGTAGCAGCTGTCATCCGGAACTTCTCGCTTGCCGGAACTCTGACGCAACAGAGATCTTCCGATCAGCTGTTTTGTATTTTCACGTAAATGATATAGAATCTTCATGTCACACCGAACATTACTAGGGAATTACGGCGATAAATACGATCAAATACCTTGATATCACACATTCTGTTTATTTAAAGCTCGCTTTGGACGTCTGGAACTTAATTTGGATCGCGGACTTGGCTGTGAACTCAAAGCTATCGCAGTTGTTCTTCAACTTTATGTCCGGGCACCGCACAACAAAATGTACACTGACAGGCAGGCACGTGCACAGATAGACCTAGTGGTGCTCAAGCACCTGCCCTTTTGCACTGGATGAGAAAAGTGCCCCTTCTGCTGGGGCCACATTTTTTCTTCATTCATGATTATTTCAGAATCAAAATTACTCTCTCTGTCATCAATTCCCCCAAAATGTGTTTTGATATCTGACGGGCATTTATTTGAGTTCTTGTGAAAATTTCGTTGTAAAACTATTTAAACAATTTAAATGAGGCAATAACTAATAATTAAACCTATTATAATGATAAATACTAGAGCTAAATATTAATTAGTTTTTCAATAAATAATAATCAGAAACAAAAATCTGACCAACTTTAACATTGGTCATTAAGTGTTGGAATGACTTATCCTGCTGCGATTAATGTGTGCCTCCTTTTTTTACCCAGTTGTCCACATCATTCCTGATGTTCTGCCAATGAAAGCCCTGCCGGATGTTGCCCTCCATGCGCGCTCGCCCAAAGTGGCCTGCGTGTGCCTATGAGGATGGGAATCTTAAAAAAATCAAGGCAGATTTTTTTTTGTCTATTCCTCAAGTAGCCCTCCTATTCAAAATGAACAACTAGTACGTTTTGGCCTGTGTCATTGAAGGAAAACTGCATACACCCTCTAGAATCTATTAAAACATCTTGAGGGGATAACCTTTACAGATGTGTTGAGAGAAGTCCCACCCTCCTTTCACTTTGTTGTCCAAGACTATATGTAAATCAAGTGTATGACTGATATATATAGGTCTCTACTATTAGGGCTAGGAAGGCTTGACTTATCTTAACTCATGTTTAATGACATCTCAAGGGTGTATGTTTTCAGGAAATAAGTAGTTTTGGCGGTTCTACCTTCGATGAAAACTGTATTTCATCTCACCGACAGTACCATTCTAATGGCCATACACCAAAAAAAGTTGTCAGCACCACACATAACCAAGGCTAAATTGTAGCAATCATAGATAATTCCCAATTGAAAAGCTCTTTAACACTTAAGAAAGTCAGTAGAACTAACTTAGAACTTAATATATCTACTGTTGCCATGGATACATTTTCCGTAGATTTCTTTTTATATGATGTATTCCCATTCCGTAGCATTAGGGAACATGTTGTTTGTTAGTGGAGAGGGTCAAAAGAACAGAACACCCTCGCTGGGTCAAGCCTCCCAGGTCCCAATGACCTCCTGTCGTTGCTCCTCTATGACGCATCTTGGTCAGGGTATAGGCTGTATGTTTAGTCAGACAATTTGTGACAACATATATAGATGAAAGGTAAAAGTGATATTATTCAAACACATATTTTGTCAGAAGCGACATACATTGACTGGGAATTGAACCCTTGTTGACTTGTTTGTTAGGCAACAATGCTATTCACTGTTAGGGTGACCGGATGCAAACCGACCAAATGTGGGATGAGTAGTAAGTTTGTGTGGGATTTGATACCAACACTGAATGATAACCTCAAACTTTGATATAATGTTTATCTAACTGAGTAAGTAATTTGTATTCTGCCTTTTGGCTTGTAAAATACAGAGTGGACACTTTGTCCACTGCACACCAGTTAGGCCACAAAATATACAGGTTACAGCGTTTGGTATATGAAAGAAATGATGAGCACAGTGCTGTTTGTCATCTCAAAGGCTCAAAGGCACAGTTTTGCAACGTAACGTCTTTATTGATAGACATCCATCATCTATTGGTCATTTTAGACCCATCAAAGGCAGCTGTGCTAAGGCAAAGCATGTGTCCAGGATGTTACCTGGTAGTTTTACCTTAACTTAACATTTTTTGAAACTTTGGTTTTGTGATGTGGGAGTTCACCAGCCCCAAGTCTGTACAGTTTGATTGACGCCTTCACAGCCCCTTGATGACTTCACTGCTGTCTTCTTAGCTACTGGATGAAAACTAGGTTTTAGAAAAGCTTGGCTGTGTAGCATTTGAATGAGTCAAACATATCCTAATGTTGTGCAGTTCAATGCAGAGGCGGACACCTGGCCACCCTATTCACACCCCTGCTGAGACAGGTTAATGTCTCGTGACATGGGCTGGGGTCGAGGCAGGGTATTCCCTCCATAATTGAAAAGAACTTAACTAAGCAGCAAGGGGAAGCTTCACAGCCAGAGAGCAATCAGTGTTACACACATCCCTGTGTGACCTACTTTCCTCTGTGTGTGTGTGTGTGTGTGTGTGTGTGTGTGTGTGTCTGTGTCTGTGTGTGTGTGTGTGCGCGCAAGTGTGTGTTTGTGTGTGTGTGTGTGTTAGAGTGCAGGGGGTGATGAATAATATATTTTAGATGGATGAGGTTACTGTTATACTGCTTACTTCCTCCCCCTCCCCCCACTTTCTCTATCCCTCCTCCCACTCCTCCTTCTGTCGTGCTCCATATCTCCCGTCTGATCGCAGGTTTATAAATAACTAAAGGGACTTTTTTTGGGCACTGCTCTGACGTCCCGAAGAGAACATGCTGCCTTCGTCATCCGTCGTGTCAGCAACCGTGTGTGTGTGTGTGTGTGTGTGTGTGTGTGTGTGTGTGTGTGTGTGTGTGTGTGTGTGTGTGTATGTTGTGTAAATCACTGTCTTCACTGTGAGTGCTTAGTTCTGTGTGTTACTCTACTCTACTATGTGTTGTTAGATGTTGTTAGATGTTGTAAGTGTTGTGACAGCCTGTCTTTACCCTTTAAAAGTGACTTAATTTAACAACAGCAAGCCTATACTCACCTGTGTCGTTTTATCACACAGACGTACAAACACACTCTGATACAGCTCTGTGTCCATTCATTCAACGTAATTATATTTGTATCGGGGCATTACTAATGAATATTGTTTCAGGGAGCTTTTATAGAAACTGGAGACTAACCCTCAAGAGAGCATGTCAGTGTCAGTGAAAACCCCCTTCGAAGGAGGGAGGTGGGATGATGGGAGAAGAGCAGAAAGCGTCAGGTATGCACACAGGTATTTACACACTCTTTGAATAACGTGAGTTTCGGTGCTTTGTGAATGACGAGTTCTTGGTGGACCCAGAAGAGTTTCCTCATGACTGCTCCATTCTGACCGAATCTATTCATCCGTCCGCCCCCCCGTGCACAGGTCGCTGACTGGTGATACACATGTTCCATTTGTGCATGGTAGTGCACACATAACGCATATTACATTGTGCAAGGCAAAACAGCTCTTGTCTCCCACACACTATTTAATCATAGACCTTTGGGAAAGGGTTATCTGTACTGTACAGGTCACTCAAAGGACAGTAGGTGTCTGTGGAAAGAGTTAAGTGAATTTGAGTTCCAGTGTTGGTTTATAATTTGATTTGCTGTGTGTTTGGTGTTTTGTGCCAAAAAGGATGCAGGCACACTTTGTCATATCTGTGACAATCATTGTCATATCACAGATGATCCAGATTTAATCAATCCACCACAAGAAGTGCACGTTCACAAGTAGTGCAGACTGCAGAGTTTTTCTGTGTGTGTAAACATGTTTTCTGTCTGTGAGTGTACATGTTTGAGTGCGCACGCCTGTGTGTGTGTATGTGTTTGAGTGTGCGTGCGTGTGTTCATGTTTGAGAGTGTGTGTGTGTGTGTGTGTGTGTGTGTGTGTGTGTGTGTGTGTGAGAGAAAGAGTTTTTAGGAAATAAAACACAAAACAAGTGTATTACTTTCAAACACTTTCATTATTTTCTCCACATAACTCAAAAAATAATTGAACAAATCAACCCCAAAGGAAAGAAAGACCAAACAAACGAAAGGAAACAGAAAGAAAGCAGAGGCGAGAGAAAGAACGGGCATGCTGGGGCATGCGGCAGGCGCAGAGGACCATGGGATATCTCCAGGGTTTCAATAAAAACAGAACTGAACTCTAGACCCCCTCACACACATACACACACACACACACACACACACACACACACACTCCAGTTAACAGCACAATTCACCATCAGCCCCTTTGCTCTCTCTGAACTTCTCTGACTTCTACTGCGCAACCCAAGACCTCAACCCTACCCAGATAACTAACCTATTTGGATCTGATCTGGCATTACTCCATGGTGGGTCCAAATCTGTGTTCGGACACAACCTTGTGTTGCTGAAGTACTGTTGTTGGTCAGGTATAAAACCCTAGACTGTCAACTTTCACTCACACACACACACACACACACACACACACACACACACACACACACACAC
>NC_137926.1:16863090-16878090 GCF_963457725.1 Sprattus sprattus | reverse complement strand
GGTCAAGGAGTTTGCATTATATGAATGTTTAGATAGTGTGATAACAGAAAGAGAGAGAGAGAGATCAAAAAGAGATTAGATTAAAGTGCTGAAGTGGAGTGGAGGAGAGAAAGAGATTGAGAGATGTTTCTCTGTCTCACCCCAGTAGTCTTGAGCTGGGTCTTGCTGCCATCGTGTTCTAGTGCAATGGGTTTTGACTTCTGTGGGGGGGAGAGGGTCAGGTCCCTCCGCAGTGGTCGACTGTCCGGCTTCTCCCCTTCCCCTCGAATGTCCTGCTTCAGCTCTGAGTCTCTGTCTTTGTCCCCCTCACGGGCCCGCTCCCCAAGCTTTGCCCGCTGTCTCTGTTGTGTGTTAGAGCGCGCATCGCCATGGTGATGCTCGTCATGTCCGTGGTGCTTCTGGGAAGTGGAGTCCCGGGGTTGCAGTGGCCGCATCTCTATCTCGTAGTTGCTCAGCTTCTCCTCATCCAGCTGGCCCAATCCGTCGCCCTGCTGCAGGCGATGCCCACTTCGCGAGCTCCGCCCCGCCTTGTGATTGGATGAGGAGCCGTGCTCTCGCGGCCTGTGATTGGCCGAGTGCTTGTGTCCGTTGTTGTGGGCGTCCGGTGCTGAGGGGGTGTTGGAGCGGCTGACCCCTCGGCTGCTGGATCCCCGGGCCCCGCCGGGCCCCTCCTGTAAGACCTGTATCTCTGTGGCCCCTCCTCCCGCCTGCTCATCATCCACTGCACTCTGACGAAGGAAGCGAGTGCTCTTGCGCCGTTTGGCGGAGCTCTTGGGGGAGGTGGGCCGACTGGTGGGAGGGCTTAGGTTTGGAGGCGTGGTCTTCATGTAGAGGTCTGGGCTGTCGGCTGTGCCACTGGACAGCACCTCCAGCTCATTCTCGCTGGACACCTGTTGCTTCGGACGCTTGCACTCCACACCTGGACAAACAGCACAGGACAGGACAGGAGTCAGAGCACACACAAGAGACCGAAATCAGATGTAAAAGATGTGGACAGGACCCTTATAGACATCTCAGTTGCGTCAAAAGACCCACATTTTATTGAGCTCAAGGGAAACATGTTTACATAAAGCACAGAGACTTCAAGTAGGTAATCCAGTAAAACCAATGAATTCTGGCTAGAATCAGAACTAGCTGGTCTTGACCCAGTATCAACTCTTCATTCTGAATTGTGATGTATAAAGTACACAGCAAGTTATATAACAATCAAAGGTGCACAACAAGCTGTTAGAAATACATTATAAGAAATAGGTAGTGCTGAATCATAACCGTAAATGAAGTATGTATATTTTAATTATAGTAATTCTCAGTTATTACTAATCAGATACATTTTTAAACTATTCCTCCCATCCATTAGCCTGGATACCAGCCTGAACTCCGCCCACAACATATTTGGTCTTGGAGATTCAGTCTGGACTTGAGCTAGTTGGGAGAGATTAAACGCTTCAGAAAAGTTGAAAAAGCAATCTAAACCAATCAAATTGTAAGGGCGGGCCGTATACGTTGATGGACAGATGACCTGATGATAGATAGAATATACATTGAACAAAGATGGCGCCGTATCGGGAGTTTAGTGGGACATATTTGATATGATTTAAGCTATCTACACGACTTTTTTATGTCTACATTGACTCGGTTAGTTGTGTATGTGCAACACGAATGTTGCCGAGGATAGTAGCTCTTAACTGAAGCACTCTAGACCATTATTGATAGGTTATGCTAACGCGTAGACAAAAAAAACATTGAAACAAATCGTAGCTTCTAGCCTTGAGTGCTAATTAAGTAACGTGAGCAGGCATATCTCAACAGATATTGACAGCGCATTCATTTTGAAGGAGGAACAGAGAAACGCGATCAAGGCATTTGTCGATTGAAAAGATGTTTTTGCCGTCCTTCCTACGGGATCAGGTAAAAATTGAATCTATCAGATGGTAATACTACGTTGCTCTGATTGGTTTTAGGTATCCAATTCAGCGAAGAGGCATTTTCTTTCCTGGTTCGTTGAAACACGGCCCATAATCACAGCCCAATGGTTCAGTATCAGACTCATATTCTGACTAGAATTATGAGTATGACATCGTCAGGCTACCCATCCATTGTATTCAGTGAGAATAGTACAGATGGAAGACTCAAGCCTGGGAGATATCAGTGGTAAAAATCTTAACGCTGGTGATTGGGTAAGTAAGCTTTTTGCAGGGTATGCACACTCTGTGAATTATTACTGTAAAACTAGAATTTCCACATTCAATTTCAAATTGTGGGAATAATGTGGGGAAATCATCATAGTAAGTAAATATAAATAATACAGCTTCACTCAACAATTGCAGGAACTTTCCATCCTTTCAGTGAACTGTAGTGTGTGGGTGAGACAGCTCCCAGCATGCCCTGCGAACAAGGAACTGTTTGTTCGGTAATTGAGCATTCTATATTGGCATAACGTGATTATGCCTTCTCTTTTTGTGTCTGGTGTTAGTGTGAGTAGCCGCTATCATTTCATTCGTGTTTCATTGTAGTTTGATGCCTTATTGTAGCCCTGTATTACGTTAGCTTATCTGTCCACTGTCAGTGTTAATGTCGTGTCAGAGTATAAGACCTGCCACCTGTTTCCTGGGTCCATGGGAGAGACACTCCTGGGTCACATGGTGTATAGGGAACAAACTGTGTCAGTGCGTCAGCATTCATCTGGGCCACCTCGCTACAGTACGTTGTATGAGAGCAGAACTGACACCAGTACCTATGTGTGCATGTTTATATGTGTGTGTGTGAGAGTGTATCTTCTTCCTCCAACATGTGAGTGTGTGTGGGCGCTTTATAAAGGTCAGTGATGACCTCTTCTCAGCCTCCTGTTGCTCTTGGCATCACTCAGCTCCACCTGGCACAGCAGGGGATGGCACCAGTATGTGTGTGTGTGTGTGTGTGTGTGTGTGTGTGTGTGTGTGTGTGTGTGTGTGTGTGTGTGTGTGCGCGTGTGTGTGTGCATGTGTGTGTGAGTGAGCCTACTGATGCTGTTGGCATCACCCACCTCCGCCTGCCACAGCGGGGGAGAGAATTTGTGAGTGTGTGTGTGTGTGTGTTTTGCAGGTTTTGCATCGTATCCTGGCTTAACACATATATCTATATTCCCTTGGTGTGCATACCTCAGTCAAAGTAGAACACACATCTCAGATGTAACATGTGAGAGATGTTTGAGACACGGTGAGAGGATATGAGAAGTGTAGATACTATGATTTATGAATGATTGATTATTAGAAATGAGAGGCGACAGAATGGCCGTGATGAATACCACAGGATCACACAGGACATGTTCTCTGTAGTTTTCCACTGAATCCGCTGACCTGTTACCTTCCCACATAAAAAGCTGCATGTCCACATAGACATTTTTGGCAATGGCTTTTTTATAATCAAATAGTGGTTACATGTTTTCATGGTGGTTATGAGCCCTTCTATATCAGTCTGTTTAACAGTAGTGATGTAATATTGGAAGTAATCTTTGTGAGCATCTCACAGTGCTCCTTCAAACAAAACAATGAAGAAACATGAAGCCTGAAGCTTAAACAAATTATCTAATTCTGTGCATACACATCTGTAGCCCACTGCATGGAAATGTATGAAAATGTAAAAAGAAAAAGTTTTTTTTTTAAATGTCCTCAGTTCAAAAAACCCATTGGCTGGTTATGACCTAAGAGGGGGGGGGGGGGGGGGGGGCAGTTGTAAATATGAATGGTATTACTGGTGATAAGTCTTAAAGGTGAGATATGTAGATCTGTAGGTTCTCCTTACCATTCCTGCGCTGCTGGAAGGAGGGGCTGAACTCTTTAGCAGTAAGCCGGGCCAGATGACACTCCTCTTGGGCCTTCAGAGAGGCACTGGCTGCTGCCTCCGCCTTACCTTCAGCATGGGCAGTCCTGGGGAGAGAGAGAGAGAGAAGGAGAGAGAGAAGGAGAGAGAGAGAGAGAAGAAGAGAGAGAGATGGGGGTGTTACAAAGAGGGTATTCTTGAATGACATAAGAACTGTACATTCGTTCAGAAACATCACTTGCTCAGAAGCATATTGCTAAACTTTTATCCACAGTAATCTCATTTAATTTCAAGCCAGATCACTGTCCTACAGTACAACGCCTGTCACTTAGGGATGCCACACTGCTTTATTTGTAGTCCCCCCCCCTTTAAATGAGGAGACAAATGATGAGAGTTTGTTAAATGTGTGTTTCTGAGTGTGTTTTTGAGTGTGTGTTTGGGAAAGACAGAGAGTGCGCGCCATGGCGATTGTAACCGTTGCATGTTTCCAGCGATGTGGGACTCTGCCCACCAGAAAACCCTGGCAACAGTGTGTGATTGAGTGTATCATTCTGCATGTGTGTGTGTGTGTGTTTATGGAGGATCTTGATCGAGTGCTTTTGTTTGTGTGAGACTTTATACATGGAAATGAGAATGGGCAATATTCACGTATTTGTGAGTGTGTGTTTGTGACTGCGTATGTGTGTGGGTCTGAATGTGTGTGTCAAAGTGTGTGTGTCTGTGTGTGTGTGTATGACTAAATCAGTGTGAATATGAGTCTCTGTGTGTGTCAGAGACAGTGTGTGTGTGGTTGTAGACTCTTTTACCCAGTTTTCAGGCTTCTATTCGCTCTAACCCTCTAAGAACTGCAGACTCATCAATAATATATCCACAGAACCAGTGTTCCCTACTAGAGTACACACTCTCTCTGTCTCACACACACACACACACACACACACACACACACACACACACACACACACACACACACACACACACACACACACACACACACACACACACACACACACACACACACACACACACATACACACACACACACACACACACACACACACACACACACACACACACACACACACACACACACACACACACTGTCTCTTCCTCATTATACATTTCTCTGTGTCTTTCTCTACCTTTCATTTAGATTTCTTGATTCCTTCCCAAGTCTCAGTCTCTGTTACTTTGCCTGTCTATTGCTCTTTCTCGCCCTTCCTCATTCTCCCTCTCTCCTTGTTTGTGCAGTTGCTGTCTTGATGCAGTATTGTATGTCAATGTCTATTGATTTTTTTCTGTTTCCTTTTGCCGCTAGCTCTCTTCCGCCAGCCAGCCAGCCAGCCAGCCAAGCCAAGCCATGCACAGCTAATGGTGTGTATGCATGTGTGTGTACAACAGAGCAGAGAGAGAGAGAGAGTGTGTGTGTGTGTGTGTGTGTGTGTGTGTGTGTGTGTGTGTGTGTGTGTGTGTGTGTGAGTCACAGATTGGTGCATGTCAGTAAATGTACGAGAGTGTATATGCTATTCACATATATGTGTGTCCCTGGCTGACTGATGTTCGTGGATACATATATGTATGTGTCAGAATTGATTAGCGTGTGTTGGTGTGGGAAGGCAATTATGTGTGTGAGAGGGAAAGAGAATGTGGGATGGAGGGACTGTGTGTGGGAGCAGGAGATATTTGTCTGTGTGAGTATTTAATGTGTATTTTTGAGTGTGCATATAATATGTTTAATGTGCGTGCCCAAAGGCGGAGATCCCGGTGGGGACAGGGGGGACGTGTCCCCCCCTACCATAAAGTTGCCCCCTGCAACAATCATTGTAAACACAAATAAATTATTTGGAATAATATAGTAAAATGAAATAAAAGCCCGACAACACAAGCGGTCCTAATTATAAGCGTAAAACAATTTTTTTTAAGTGTTGAAAAATCATGATCCCCCTATTCCTCAAAGTGTTTTGTTTCACATGCTATTTCCATGGGCGGGGCTACTGTCAGCTCCCTGTTTCAGTCAATCAACCCAGTAGCCTACACCATGAGTTGTCAGCAGCCAGCCCCCGGACCAATTCTGGCCCGCCAGCGCTTTTTTGGAAAAAAAGGAGGTTTCTTTTGTGGTTGATGTAGCAATCTGTGTTTGTAAGAAAAATGACGTTTCTTTTGTGGTTGATGCAGCAATCTGTCTTTATTTTTAGTAAAGTGGGAAATCTTTTTTTCCAGTAAAGTGCGCAATATTTATTCCAGTAAAGTGGAGTAACGAAGCACGTGGAACATACCCCGGATTCAGCGGTGCAGATCTGAAAAACAAGCATCTCCAATACTGTTTAAGACACCTCCTAGGCTTTTTAATGTAAATGAAATAGGCTTCAAATGCAAACAGGTTTCAATGACTGAGATGGTTCCCAATGGCCTACCTCATTCCCAGTGTTGGGAAAGTTCACTTTCTACATGAACTAGTTCAGTTCATAATTCACACATTTTAAAATGAACTAGTTCAGTTCATAGTTCATAATTAAAAATTTTGAACAAAAAATGTTGAAAAAGAAAAACTCGGCTACTATCGTTCATCTTTTTTTCAATATGTTGCGAGCTATACATTTTTCTAAATCTCTATATGTCTGCGATACCGCTCTAGGCCTCTACGCAACTTTGGCGCTCTTAGGCCCAATCCCATTTCTAATCTCTACCCCTACCCTTACCCCTACCCCTTTGCCCTCGCTTTTTCAAACAGAGCCATAACGAAGGGGTAGGGAACGCTAGCCCTTCGAAATGGGATAGCCCTTCAACAATTACGTACGTCATCAGTACGAAGCGTCAGCTGTTACGTTACCGGAGAGCGACAGCTGTCACCCACCAGACTTAAACAAACATGGCGCCTGCAGCTGTTATTTACACAATGCAACATTTCATCAAACAAGTTTTAAAATCATGAATTACAAAGAAAATACTTTCATTTGTGTGATGCTTTCCCTGCTGTTTCTGACATTTTTAAATGGACTCGCGCGATGTTTGTTCTTTAATGATCACGGGTTCGCAATGCATTGAGGGAAATCAGTCTACCCCTCCGTTTGAAGTGTGCCCTCGGAAAATCTCCGTTTGGAGGGGTAGAAAGCGCTTCCCCTTCCCCTACCCCTCTGTCTTAACGTGAATTGGGATAGCACTACCCCTACACGTGAACGCGCAAAACAGAGGGGAAGGGGAAAGACGAAGGGGTAGGGGGTGAAATGGGATTCAGCCTTACACTTGCCAGGCATAGACAGTAAAAGAAAGCACACCCCGCAATTGGACACCAGAATGAACGCGTTCACAGTATCGTTCATCAGGCAGTAATACAGTAGGCCTACGTTCAGTTCACGTTCACCAAAATTATGAACGATGATCGTTCAATGTCCGTTCAATGATCGTGTTCAGGTACAACACTGCCCATTCCCATACTATGATTAATTGCAGTCACTCACACCTCAGTTTACTTCCTGACCCCAGGTGTCTGAGCAAATCCAGTGTGGTGTATTTTCCTTTGTTATGATACGATTGCAATTTTGGAGATTATGCTGGCCAACTTTTGGTGGTCACAGCAGCTTCTTGATCAAAAATCTCACGCTCACTCACAGGATATACTGTAATTTCCTATATCTGTCACCATTGTTTGTGTACACTACTGCCAGAGAAACATCCCTCTCCTACAGCACTCTCCTATTTTAGGCCTGTCAGATTATTCCAATCATAGCCGAGTTTTTCTTTTTCTGTCGAAAGGCTCACAAATTAGGCAAGCTGATGCTAAGCAGAAATGAGATAGAACACCAGGGCATCATGATTTTAATTCTTAATTTCACCAGACGTCTTTAACTGAACTTCAGGCGGACAGAAGTGTACGACAAGATATTTGCGTCTTGAAAAATGAAAAAACTTAGGTTATGTTTTGCAAACCGCGACAACTTCGTTGCATACGAGACACATGGGCATTCCATTTGTGAAACCGGGTAAGCTGAACGCAAAATTGTCTCTCCATTCCTCTTTATAGGCTCTGTTTGCATGTATACATGAAGTGTTTCAATGTCTGTGTGTAATTGTGTATGCGATGTGTTTAATGTGTGTTTGCGAGAGGTTAGATGAGGTCAGTATAGGGACCAAAACAATACAGCCACGGAAAAAATTAAGAGACGACTTCAAAATTATCAGTTTCTCTGGTTTTACTATTTATTGGTATGAGTTAAAGTAAAGTTAACATTTTAGTTTTATTCTATAAATTACTGACAACATTTCTACCAAATTTCAAATAAAAATATTGTCATTTAGAGCATCTATTTGCAGAAAAATGACGATTGGTCAAAATAGCTAAATAAATGGAATGTTTTCAGATCTCGAATAATGCAAAGAAATCAAGTTCATATTAATTCTTAAACTACACAATACTAATGCTTTAACTTAGGAAGAGATCAGAAATCAATATCTAGAAACACCGCATCTTTTTTGTTATTTTGACCAATTGTCATTTTTCTGCAAATAATGCTCTAAATGACAGTACTTGTATTTGAAATTCCGTAGAAATATTGTCAGTAGTTTATAGAATGAAACAAAAGTGTTAATTTTACTCGAACACATACCAATAAATAGTAAAAAAAGAAAAACTGATAATTTTTAAAAAGTGGTCTCTTAATTTTTTCCGCGGCTGTATGTGGCACAGCTCTCCTCCTGCCCAGTTGTGTCCTAGCAACTATTGCAGTGTGTATAGGGGTGGGGGGGTGGATGGCCTGAAGCGGAGAGAGAGAGAGAGAGAGAGAGAGAGAGAGAGAGAGAGGATGGGAGTCCTCTGTTCACTCTCACACTATGATAGGCTATCCCCTTCAGGCAGGAACTGTATGAGTAAGAGTTTGAAAAGTCAAACATTGTTTAACTAACTGAAATGTGGGGTGGCGATATTTCCCACTGTGATGCATTCGCTCTGAATGGGACAAAATATATGCAAAAACAAATGCACATGAAGATTCAGGACTTCAGACGGTTTTATTTGACTAAGTTATGATGTCTCTGGGGATTGATGTAATAATAATTATAATAAGTAATAATTAAGATTCTTACAATGTTATGAGGTGTCCCTAAATATATGTGTTGTCTTTATAAACGTGGCATGATATGCACAATGCTGTCTTTAGGCCCAGGCATCTTCCTATCTCTGAGGGGTTGCTTCTACAGGCAGGCTAAACTAACTGGCAGTAGCCATAGTGCAGATAGTGCTGACACAACAGCTGCACTGTTGCAAGTTATAACCATACTTAACTGTATTCTCATACTTAAGTTATAACAAGTTATAACCATACTGAACTGTATTCTCATACTTAAGTTATAACAAGCTATAACAATACTAAACTGTATTCTCATACTTAAGTTATAACCATACTGAACTGTATTCTCATACTTAAGTTATAACAAGTTTTAACAATACTGAACTGTATTCTCATACTTAAGTGATACTGATGACTTGTTAGGCTAATAATGGGAAAATACTTGTAGCTTGTTAGCTTGGACCCTAGCAGTGGTTGTTCTTAGCTGTAAGCTTGTTGGCCTGTACCCTATGTGAGTCTCTTCACGCTTAACACTGAGATGGTGTGCATGTTCTCTAGCTATCTGCTTTCATAGTAAACTATCTGCAAGATATCCTGGCTTTAAGAGGGCAGAAGTTAACCAGCACCCCCAATGGCTGTTTGGCAGTAGATTTGCTCAATCGTGAGCTAGATAGCCTGTGCTCAAACTGACTGGCTGTGCTTAGCATGGTGCTGTTGGGGAAACTGAGGAGGTTAATGAGATTTAAGGGTTAGCAGGACAGACAAATATAGCAGTTGCACACCTATGCGTGAAGGGGATACAAAGGTGGGGGGCAGATCCACATGTATGAAACTTTAACGAGTTTCACAGATACACTCACATACGTCTTGGAGTAGGCTATAGTGTAACCCTCTCTGATAGCATGTTCCCTAGTGGCTACTGGGTGGTAATCATATGCCAGGCTTGGATTGAGGGAGAGAAGAAAGTTGTCGCTTAACTTTCAGTGCATTATATACACCGCTCCTTAAAAGCAGTGCATTATAAACACTGTTTCTTAAGAGTAGTGCATTATATTCACCGCTCCTTAAAAGCAGTGCATTATATTCACCGCTCCTTAAAAGCAGTGCATTATATACACCGCTCCTTAAAAGCAGTGCATTATAAACACTGTTTCTTAAGAGTAGTGCATTATATACACCGCTTCTTAAAAGCAGTGCATTAGAAACACCGCTCCTTTAAAAGCAGTGCAGATGGGCTGTCCCCTTTCATTGGGGAATATTTCAACCACTCCTCCCTGTAACTCTGTTTTGAGGGGCTACTTGAAAATGAAGGGGCGCTCAAAAACAAGGGGTAGGAGTAAAACAATTAGTAAGGAGATCTGCTCCTTCATGTGTATGTGTGCAACATACAGAGAGTGAGAGACAGAGAGAGCTGTCCCTTTTCCATCTCTGTCATCCTGGCCTCTCCGGCTTGCAGCCAACACTGCTGGCATAATGCGGAAATCTCTTTCTCTCTCTCTCTCTTTCTCCACCCCCTCCCTCCTGTTTCTCTATCTCCCTCTTTCTCTCCCTCTTTCCCTCCTACTTGTGTGCCTTCAGGAATGACCCAAATAACTCCAAAGAGCATGTGCTGAGCTATTAGCATATAAGAAGCAACTCAGAAAGAACCCCAAAGAGCAACTGACTGCGATGGATGTCGTTCACCAGATCTGTTCCTGTAGCACCTTCTGACCAGGACCATCCACAAACTTCATCTCACTGCCGTGAGAATGAGAGTTGCGCTTGGTGAACTCATATCTGATTGCTGTATTATCACTGGTCAAGATGACTGTTCTAAGCAGGCCAAAAATTACCGTCAGGCCACCGGGGAAATGCCCCGGGGCTTTCGACAGGCTGTCCGCCGCTGTCTTTCAGTGAGAAAGGCAAAGGATGTTTGGTAGTTTATCTGTCTATTGTCCTAAACTGGTCTTATAAAGATAAATCATGAATATATCAAGCGATCCCTGTGGATTCCTCCAAAGACCTACTAAAGTAAGGACTGATACGGCCCAGTTGAGGAGGAACCTTGGGATGTGTTTGATTTAAATGACCGAATAGCTGCTGTTGTGGAAACATCTCACAACTTTCTCAATCAGAGGTCAGAGACTCAGATGCATTATTCTCACAGATGTTATTGTATTCACAAACTCAAGTGTCAATAGAAGAGGCCCTAAGGATGAATCTCACCTAATGAATGGCGCGTTTGCCTTTTTTAAAGTTATCTGGGTACTCCTCCCACCTATCTTTTGTTTGGTTGACCCCTCGAGCCAATTAGGTCTAACCCTGCTATATGACTTTCCCTCAATCAGAGCGTGCTACCTGTGTGGAACCATGCCCATCTAAGACACGTTAATCCTTGTCTATCACATACACAAATATTCTTACATTGCCAAAGCACAAAACATGCAGCCTTAAAACTTATCCAGACAGTTGTCCTCCTAAACCAAGGAGAATCTGAGTAGAGTGAGAGGGTATGAATGGAAGGGAAAGAAGCATGTTGACCAAGTTGTGTACCATGGAGGATAATCTATCTCACAGAGATATAGTTTGAAATCATTGCGTGGAAGTTACTCCTTTTTGGTTCTTCTGAACTTAGGCTCAAACAGCTTGGTATGCTAGGTGGGCCTGATTGGGGGTTTAATTATTTAGGTATTTTAAAACCTAAAGTCAAGGGGTTTTGAAAGATCTCTCAAGTAAATCCTTATTGTAAGCAGCAATCCCTCTGACACACCCATCATCACTAAATCAGTCCACAAATAATCATCCACTTGACCCCCTTCTTCTTCAACTATCAACTAAAAGCTTCCCACCACTAACCAGCGGACGACCCCCTGATCAGACCCAACCCTGCTCACCTGGACTGGGCGATCTCGACCTTCTGCTTGGCTACGTCTGCAGCCTTTTCCGCGGCCTCCATGGCTCGGTCCACCTTCTCTCGGATCTTACTCGCACGGAGTGGGATGAGGTTCTTCCTTTTTCCGCTCACCAGAATGTTCTGCTTGTACTTGCCCTCCTCTTTGGTTCCGTCAGGGAACGTGGTGCATCCATATCCATGACGCTTGTTGCTAAGCCATTCACCATGGTAACACAGTCCATCAGAGCGCCGGCTAACTCCGCAGCCTGTGCGCTTGTCATTCTTCCACTCGCCTGTGTACGTCTCAGTCGCAGTAGCGTCCACATCATCAGGTGTGACCTCAGCAACAGCCAGCTCAGGATCACCATCTCCCAAACTGATGGTGGAGTTAACGTCAGAGGCATTGGATGCAGAACTAACAGTGCTCATCCCGGCCTCGCTACGGAATGAGCTCTGTTTACTCCGCTGACTGCTCAACGAGCTGCGCGACTCCGACTTGCGCAGCTTCAACCCCGACAGCAGTGACCGCCGAAACAGTCCACGTCTCTTTGCCGCCCCCAGAAGCTCCGTCTCGCTGCTCTGAGCTGTCAGGACGAAGCCGCCACGTGACACGGACGGGCTGGTAGCCATGCTCCCAGGGCCGCCACCTGAAGGCCCAGTGACACACCCTACCCTTTCGGACAGCAGGGCGGAGCCATTGCTGTGTTCAGAGCGGAGTGAGTTTATAGAGGTGCGCAGAGGGGAACGGATGACTGCTGCCATCCCATACGGGACACTTTGACGCATCCCGTAACCATGGCGCATGCCGCCCACCCACTGACCCTGGTACGTACCTAAAGGCAGGAGAGAGATACAATGTCAGTTTTTTAGTTTTTTTATAGAGTAAACTTCAGAAAAACACTGAATTGTAAAATCAGTAATGGCTATAGATTAGCTATAGATTGTCTGTAGGATGTTCGAACGTAATATGCGCTTGAAACAGATTACATCATACAGCATGCAACTTATGCAAAACAGATAAATACAAAGAGACTAGTACAATAAAACTAATAGTTCTACTAAAAGTGTCTTTCTTCTTTTCCAACACACTTTACATATATGCAAACAAAATCATGCCTGTCTAATTTGTTTGATGTATGTAATGTTAGTGTTCATGTGATATGTGTATCAGTTGTGTAATGTCTATACTGTACCTAATGTGTGTACTAGAGAGAGTGAAAGCATGGATTTGTCAAAGAGAAACAAAGACCCTAACCTAACTGCTGTTGTGTTCTGCGGCAGGAAGCAGCGCTTGAACCAAAGCCCCCTTCGTACTCTTTACCACAAATGACCAGACCCTTTCTAAGCAGATGACCCAACCTCCCTCTCCCCCCTTGCTCACACTAATGACCAGACCCCTTCTAAGCAGATGACCCAACTTCCCTCTCTCCCCTTGCTCACACTAATGACCAGACCCCTTCTAAGCAGATGACCCAACCTCCCTCTCCCCCCTTGCTCACTAATGACCAGACCCCTTCTAAGCAGGTGACCCAACCTCCATCTCCCCCTTCCTCACACTAGCATGGTCCGAGGAGGTGAGTAACCCTTGCCAAGGAACCATAGTACGGCTCAACTATGCTCAACCACCCTGGGCTCCCATGAATTGTCAGTTTGTAGCAGAGTTATTATAGTTTGAAACTTTTATTGGTTTTTATTTTTGTTTAGTCTTTCAGTTTAGATTTTGATTAAGTTTTACTGGGGCATAAGTAGTTTCAGTTTTATTTTGAGGAATTGACAAGTTTAATTTCAGTTTTCATTTAGTTTTAGTGTTTATTTTAGTTTTTCAGGTATTCTGCCTTGATTTATATAAGCTGATGAAGCTATGATGAAAGAATCTATGACATTAAATAGGTCCTTTTGGCTAGTGTCTCTCAAGAAGTCAAACAAAACAGGATGTAATATAGCAACCACAGTGCTCATTGAGGGAGGAAACGGAAAAAAAGCGTATTTTACCTGCAGTTCTATTTCGTTTCAGTTTGTGTTGCATTGGTCATTGTAGTTTTATTTAGTTTAGTTTAGTTTAAGTCATAGGTTTAGTTGACTGTAATAACCCTGGTTTGCAATGATTTTTGTCTATAACCGAAAGGTAGCAGGTTTTCCTAGAGGAAGAGGCTGCTGCCGATGCCGGCTGAACACATCTCTTGTGGCTGCTTGTGATGCTGCTGTTCTTTGTTGCAAATGATGGTGTCATCACTACCTCAGCTTGTCCCTCGTCTTGCATAAACACCGCTGATGGTGATGTCCCTATATGCCGATTACCACAGACAACAACAATTATAGCACCTCTATAGCTTCGCCAGCTTGTGAGTTCCCACTCTTATAAGATTACTGAAAAACAAGGAAGCTGCAGAAGAGAAAGCTAATGGACACAGTTCTTTCTGATTCCATGATCATGATGATTATGTTGGAACCCTTTCTTACACTTGAAGTGAGGGTATGATGTTTCATTGTACCATGAAATTATAATTCCAAAGGTAAATAAAAAACATAATCTTTAAACACAAATGAAATTCAATGATGGAATATTTCGAAATTGTATTGATGATTGAAACATGTTTTTAGACTTTAGACTAATAGAGAAAGAGAGGTTTGACAACTGGAGGTTTTGTTGCGGATTTAATAAAAACTTGCAGTGACTTTTACTTTATAGTTCTACTAGCACTATGGTCAAGGTCAACTTAGTAGTGGTGGCAATTTCACCTCAGGTGTAGTAGTGTTAGAGACAGTAGGTCAGTAGGAGAGAGGGTGGTGGTAACTTTAGGAGCAGAGGCATTAAACGCAACACTAATGGAATCAAGAGCAGGACCGTTAGTGCCAGTCTTAATGATATTATAAGCATTAGTATTGGAGGCAGCTGTATCCGATGGGGCGGTAATGACATTGGTGAAGAGGTGTTAGAGACAAGGGTAATGATGCTAAAGACGCTATAGCACGCACACAGGCAGTGGTGATGTCATTAAGAGCAGAGGGATGAGAGGCAGCAGTGAACACTAGAACAGCAATGAACCCTAGAACAGCAGTGAACACTAGAACAGCAGTGAATTCTAGAACAGCAGTGAACACAAGAACAGCAGTGAACACTAGAACAGCAGTGAATACTAGAAGAGCAATGAACACTAGAACAGTAGTGAACACTAGAACAGCAGTGAATTCTAGAACAGCAGTGAACACTAGAACAGCAGTGAATACTAGAACAGCAGTGAATACTAGAACAGCAGTGAACACTAGAAC
>NC_137926.1:16845590-16858090 GCF_963457725.1 Sprattus sprattus | reverse complement strand
GCTTCCCTTAAGTACGTCATGCTTGTGTGAGGCAAAGTTTCTCGCGCAACACGGAAGAACCGTGTCTCCTGGGGCACGGGCGCACGTAAACTCGTTATTCGTTTGGTGTCACGAATCAGTAACCATGGACAGCCATCCTAATTAGTGTAAACACTATCTACGGAAGGTGAAAATCACACAGGCACCGATGCTAATCGGATAATAATTTTGTAACAGTTACTGCTGCTCCCATGCTGCTTTGCATTAACTCAGTTTTGCAGGAGCGCAGTCACGACGCCGCTCTTTTGGCGCTGTCCCTGGTACTGAAATTGAGAGTGGGCGGATGCTTATTTTGGTTGGTTTAGAAACAACGTTCACATACCCAGTTAAAATATGTATTCGAAACACGACAAGAGGAGCCGGTTCTGTATTATAATAATCACGACGACCCTGTTGCCTACCCAAGCGTGGATGAGCAACTCATATGGGAAATCGTTTCCCGGAGGACTTTTGTGTTCAGCAGTGCACATGTGATTTCAGTTCCCCGCAGACACGAGAACCGGGCTCTTGTAAATATCTGCATGCGCAGTCGATTAGATCAAAAGATGCCAGCCCTTGTTTTCTTCAGGAGAGAGGCTATGTTCTGTCCGAGAAGCTCGGACTCGCGTGCCAATCATCGGCCAGACGGCCACGTAGCCGTGGTTATCAGATTATCTACGTTTGTTTCCTCTCAGCGTACTGCAACTCGCATGTCGTAACGAATTCAGAGTCGCGCCCTTCTGTCCGCTAGATGCGCTATGATTGTGATGGGCAGAACAGAAACGGTTAATGCGGACAGATCAAAGACGCGGAAACATCACAGCTCCCTGATTTAATCACGCGCCTTCCCCCAGGCTAGATTTATAATCGTTTCTTTAACAATGTGCGCTCATCTGTTTCTAGGTTGGAACAGTCCGAATGCATATTCTGCCTAATATCATAAAAGCATGGAGAGATAATTGGCCGCGTTCAGTACATTCATAAAATCCCTTAATGGGTTAATTTAATCCAGAGATTACAGCGATTTAAAGTAAAGCAGACATGCGTGTGTGTCGCTCTCAAGTGAATTATTAATCTGTCTATGTTTGACCAAGTCAGCACTAGCACTTCGATGTGTGTGTGTGTGTGTGTGTGTGTGTGTGTGTGTGTGTGTGAAAAGAGAGTGAGTGTGAGTGTGAGGGAGACAGTCTGCGTGTGGGCTATTCGAGCTGTATATAATATACTAAACAGGCCATTATTCGTTGTGGAAAACTGAGGAGTCAGTGGTTGATTGGGCGACTAAATCAGTTTTCTATTTTTGTTTAGACATGGACATGACATAAGTAACAAAATATGAGATAACAGCATGGAAGTTAGCATGAAATAGGCCACACGACAGAGATGTTGACAAAGGTAAGGGGGAAGTCAGGTCAGCATTGGCTGTCTTTATTGCTAAAAAAATATGCATGTAAGCTTTCTTTACCAAAATTCAGTTTCCAGGGCGGTACCCTTGCTAACGACGCCACACAACACAAAATAAAGCCCCTGTTAAAAGCTAAATCTCTCGGTAAGCTTACATCGACGACGAGGCTGTTATCCGGGTAAAGGGATTTCGTTTAGACTTTTCCCTGTCGTGCAGGCAGTGGCGTACTTCTCATCTGAAAGAGTCTTCATTTGAAGGATTACAATGAGCAGAGAAAAGGCGCACGACTGAGACCCCCACGAGGTTTTGCTAGCAGATTCAGAAGATTTTATAATAGTTGTGGATTACAACACTTTAAATGAGACTTGTTGATCAGGCATATATAATATGTATGTTTTGGCAGTTTTGACAGTTCGAAAAAGTGCGTTTCCCTGTTTTCCCCCCAAGGGATTCCTAGGCCCTCAAATACAATATTTCCAGATTGCATTTAACAACTGAGTACAACAACATCAGGAAACTGAGTAGGGCAATGGCTTAAGATAGAGTTTTGATAGCTTTGCTGCCAACATATGAATTTATGATGTGAAAGGTAAAAAAAAGACTGCATAGTTCGTCAGTGGTCATTTCTTCTAGAAACTGTGTGAAGAAGCTGATGCTTTGCCCTTGATTCCTTAGTTCAGCGTTACATTTTGCAAAGTGATGGCCTGCTGATATAAAAGTAAAAAAAAGTACCAATTTTAACACTCTCTCCCATCTCTTCTCAATCTCACTCCCTCTTCCTATCTCCCTCTGTCTACCTTGGCAATGATTAAGCATCCCAGATTTGCACCCGAGTAGGTAAACACCATCAGCAGAGCGAATCAGCCAATCAGCTACCAGAACACTGGGTCCCTGGTGACAGCTGACCTGCTCCTTGTGCCTCTGGATGTTTCCACGGAAACCTACTACAGAGACAGCAGAGCTGTGACAGTCTCAGTATACACACAGTGACTGCATGCCCTCTGTGTTTGTATGTGTGTGTGTGTGTGTGTGTGTGTGTGTGTGTGTGTGTGTGAGAGAAGGATGCTCTGTGGGCATTGGTTGTGCATGCGTGTGGTGCAGCTGAGAGCTTAGAGTGAAGTTTGTCAAAATGCAGCATGCCCACCTGTACGGCATCTAAACAACACTATTACCGGATGCATGGCATATTACGGAAAAGAAACACTTACATACCCACACAAACACCTGTGCTCCATACAGTTCTAAAAACACTGCATCAGCATTGTAGAGCCCTACAAAGTACACCAACACCCTTAACTCTATAACCTATCCACTGCTCCTTCTGTTTTTCTCCCTCCCTCTCTCCCTCCCCCTCTCCCTCTGTCCATCTCTCTCCCTCCCCTCCTCAGGTTGGTCCTGCTTCCTCTAGTATCTAGTGGGATCTGTGCCAGGCTTGGCAGGTGTGCTGGCATCTCTCTTTGAGCCTGCAAAATCTGTGTGTGTGTGTGTGTGTTTGTTTGTTTGTTTGTATGTATATGCTGCTGAGTGTGTGTGAACCACATGTGTGTGTGTCTGGTGTTTCTGTGTGTTATATGGCACAGCTGCTGTGTGTGTGTATAAGGTTATGTATGCTTCTACTTATGTGTGTGTATGTATGTATGTGTGTGTGTGGAAAAGTATACTGAATCTGGGTATCTCTCCCCCTTTGCAGAAGGATGCTCAGCATGATGGAGATGAGAAAGACAGGATGGAGGAAGATGCATGGTGGATGGAACAATGAAGCCAGTAGGTAATATTTAAGCTTTTAGGGTTAGAGTGTGTGTGTGTTTGTGTGCGAGTAAAGAGAGAGTGAGACAGAAGGGGGCGACACATAACCTTCTATGAGTGTGTGTGTGTGTGTGTGTGTGTATGTGTTTGTGTGTCCATGCTCACAAGTGTGTGCTTGTCTCACCTCCGTCCGAGTACGTTTCCGTTCCGTAACCGTCCTGTAGACCATTGTTCCACGTTCCCTCATACTTGCCGCTGGTCCCGGTACTCTCCCGCAGGCCATAGCGGCCCTTGAAGCCGTTGGTCCACTCGCCCTTGTAAACCCACTTGCCCTTGTTCTCCACTCCCAGGCCATGCCTCTTGCCCTGGGCCCATGTCCCCTGGTAGGTGTTCCCGCTGGGCCAGGTGTAGATGCCCATCACCTCAAAGCCGTGGCTCCACGAGCCGCAGTACTCGCCCTGGCCCTTGGGGCCCGTGCAGATCCCATGTCCGTGGGCCTTGCCCTCTTCCCAGCCACCACAGTATGACCCCCCATCATCAAAGTTGAACCTGCCCCCAGTGGACATGCATGAAATAGGTTTTGGCAAATACCCCAAACCTCAAAAAAAAAAAAGAAAAGAAAGCGAAAAAAAAACAACAACAAACAAGCCTTAAGCAAACTTTAACAAAATGATTGAAGTTGTAGAGACGGGAGGAGCTGATAGGAAGGAGGTATAATAGCTGATCCCTACAGGTGGTGCCCCCACCCCCTGAGGAAAAGCGTTAGAGCTTCAGACCATTCTCCCTCCACCTCAACTACTGCGACCTAAACTCCAGCTCAGATCAGAGCCCCAGAAGGCACACACTGGAGAGGAAGCCAAAACTTGCCATGTGTTTCCCCCTTCCCCTCCCCAGCACCCTCTCTTTCTCTCTCTCACTGAGCCCCACTGACTGCTCTGATGCCGGGCCGCTCGGCAACAGCAGCAGCAGCAGCCCCCCCCCCCCCCTGCGTCAGACGCCTGGAGCTCCACACAACGCAGGCCAGACACTGCACCGCTCCTGCAAACGATCACACGCCTTCCACTGAGTTACAACACGACATCCCATGGGTTAAAACCCATCGCTCAGCATCCGGCGGGTGATATAAGATCATGCAGCAAGCCTCCACTGAGTTACAGAGGCAGCCGTGTAGCATCAGCTGCGTTATGAAAAAGATAAATCCATGCTAGTGGCGCGGCAGGGACTGAGGCGTCTCCGGTGTGCAGTCATCTCAGCTGACCAGCCGCCGCCACCGCTGCTGTTGCTGCACTGATTCTCGAAGAGACGGACGGACGAAGGGAGAGAGAAAAGGGGGGAATAACACAAAGAGAGAGAGAGAGATGAGTCTTGTGCTGGCTTTGCGCTCTCTTTTAGGAAAACAGCACTGCGGTGTGTGATCCAGGCACAGACTCGCACACTCCTGCTGCACGCTAACACACGTATGCATGCATGCATGCACACTCACACACGCACACACACGCACACACTCGGCGGTCCTGGCGCAGATCCTCCACAACAAATACAACTGATTAATTTCTCCTCTCCTCTGCCCTCATCTCTCTGTCCCACTCTGTTGTTTCAGCTCTCCCCGCATCTCTCCCTCTCTGTCTCTCTTATTCACTTCTCTGTCTCTCTGGCTGTTGCGTCTCTTTCCTCAGTGCTGAGGTCGAATATCCACAATCCTGTCCCATTAAACTGCTCCCTGTGAGTGCGTTGCTCCTGTGGTACCCATCAACCTGCTCTCATCAGGTTTTTTTTTCTCGCCGTCGCTTGTCGTCGTCTTATTTCCCTCTCTCGCTCTCTCCTTCTGCTTTACTCCCTCCCTCTCTCTCTCTGTATCTCTCCCTCTTTCTCTCTCTGTCTCTCTCTCTCTATGGTGTCTCTCAAATCTGCTCATTAGAGGAGGACTGTTCCAACGCAGCCCGCTCCCCCTCCCCCTCACACGCACACACTTTCTCCCTGCTCTTAAAGAAACAGGCACATATTTATGACACTCTCTCTCTGCTGTTAAAGAAACAGGAGCACATTAATACCCATTTCTGTGCACTTGGCTCACTCCAGTCATAGGTCCTCTAAGTTCACAAACCCAGCCTATGTTCTGCAGAACCGTTCAGCGCAGTCTTTCTCATTCTTTAGACAGAATCTCGATGTTTGCCGATTTCTTGTTGATTAGGGGACAAGGGAGGATGTGGGAGCCAATTAGCCAGGATGAGATCACATTGAGCCGGGTAAAAATACATTTAGACAAGACACTGTTTCCGCAGTAGCCCCACCTGTGCATGGATCACTCCAGGCTATCACACGCCACAGGGAAGGAGGGGAGATGGAGGGAGGACCACTGCCTCAATCCCCCAGCACAGGAGTACAGCCTCAACCTGAGAGCACACCAATACTGCCTCAATCTCCCAGCATGGTAGTACAGCCTCAACCTGATACCTCAATATCACAGCACACCAATACTAACTCAATATCACAGCTCACCAATACTACCTCAATATCACAGCACACCAGTACTACCTCGATATAACAGCACACAATCTCACATAACACCAGTAGAGTCTCAACCTTGTAGTACAGTCCTGCATCATCCTACAAGCACGCTAGTCGTGCCGCAACCTCACGACACCTATAATCTCAAGATTAGGTCTGACTCAGCCTCACAGCATATCCGATCACAACACGATAGCAATGTGTCAACCTAACAGAAGTTCAATGTCTCATCCACTCTGCTCCTTCACACATACAGTACATACAGTAGCTGCCTTGATAGACTTTGCAAAACACCAATGCTAGTGCCTATGTGGGAAGGAACCGCTCCCAACCATGTAATATATCATATTTTGAAAGGGGGACAGCCCAGTGATCACCATTGTGCCATTTCTACACTGATTTTTGTTGGGATATGTAGTTTTTATGTAGATTAACAGACTGCCCCCCCCCCCCCCACATGTACAGGTGGCAAGTACAGGTGTGTGTGAGTGTGCATGTGTGAGTTTGCACGTTAATGCATGTGGCATGGGTTACCATTGTGAGTGTGAAACGTAAACACATTCTGTTGTCCTAGCTTAGTGAAGATATTTTGGCAGGGTTGTCCTCGTTAGTGCTCGACTAGTTTTGGGTTTCTAATCCCTTTTGTTGTTTCTGCGTCAACGTGCTCCAGGCATACCACCACAGGGTGTAAACTCAAGTTGAGGAATTGTGTTCATGAGAGGAGCCCATCAAAGCTATCGCCAGCCTGAAACACACAGTCCTAATCAGCTCAGCCTGATCCTATCGGCACAGCTAATCTACTGCAGCACAAAGGTTAAGGGGTTAACAGGAGTGTGCTTGTGTGTTTGGGTCTCAGACTCTCTGAGTATGTGCGTGACTCTCTGAGTATGTGTGTGCGTGTGTGTTTGTATGTGTGTGGATGTGTGTTGTGTCATAAGAATGCTTTCCACACATTGCACACATTTCCTTCGTACCTCATTTACACTTCATAAACTTTTACACACACACACACACACACACACACACACACACACACACACACACACACACACACACACACACACACACACACACACACACACACACACACATACATGCACACACACATGCACACCTCAAACACTTGTGTCACAGTCAGGCTGTCTAGGTACAGGCATTTACAGCCAAAATCCACAGCTCTCTTCAAACTCATTTGAGGTGAGTTTGTGTATGAACATGTGCATATATGTATGGGTATGTAGGTCATGGTGACATGTATGGTATTAAAAGCATGAGAATGGAGTGAGTGTGCATGTCTCTTTCTCTCTCTCTCTCTCTGAGAGTACTAGCGTGTGCCAAGATATAAATAAAAAGTGATATTTGGTGTGAGAGATGGGGTACTATGATAGCTCTGTCTGTCTCTTTTTTTTTTTTTACATCTTTACCATGTGTTATAAAACATGCAATTCAGGACATATATATTATAAAACGTATGGAGTTAGACCTCTCCATGACACATTTACCTATGATGGATATCAGTTCTTGCTCTTGCTCAGTAATCTCTGCTTCAGTGACTTAGCTTCAGATAGTGTGAGGCGTGCTGCCCCATCTGGCTAGCGTCCTGAACTGCTGCCTGTTCCCTATGTCACTACAGCTCCCTCAAGCGGTACGTCCTGAGAGGTGCAAGGACAGACTGAAAGATTGTTTCAGCTGAAGCGAAATAATGCACTAATACAAACCCGATAAGATATGTGATCTTTTTGAAGGTATTTCTTTTTAGGTGATTTAAAGATGAAATGCTTTGTTACCAAATCAAAATTTTGGAAAAATAACAACAGCTCAGTTGCTATTGTTGAAAGCTTGACAGATTATCTGCCCTTTACATAACCATATGCCATTCACTGAATTGAAAATTATATCAAAGCTATTCAAAAGTGATAAAATGCTGTAAACTGTTGCGAAATGTAAACTAAAAGATATGCCTGTACAGTGATGGAACATATGAATGCTGGTGTGTTAATCTTGACAAAATTGTGTTTTGAAAATTACACACGCCATCTGCTGTTTAAAATCATCGTCAACCGATATAGACGCATCTACGACCATTTATCCAGAGATCATAACCACGTAACCAAATGGGCGGCCTATTCACATCATTCACCGGAATTAACACGCAATTCAATTATGCAGTTGGCTGAGGCTCAGAGCTGAGGTTGAGTGCACCCTCTAGTGGTACAAAAGTGAAATGATTTCACCTACAGACCTTTACGTAGGCTGGTTTAATGTCTATCATTGCTCATAACATGCCTTTTTCAGTATTAAATAAAATAAAATGGATCACAATTAATCAGTTAATAGTAATAAATATACAGATTGTTTACAGTCCTGTCAGTTCTCTTTGATAAGTTTTGATAAAGGTCTCCTGGTAAATTAATTGTATTTGTTTGGCTTTGTCACTATTACGATGGGCTTACTGTTGCAAAATGCCCTGCAGCAATGGTCAGGGTTAATGACCTTTGTGTTAATAAACTGAATTTAATTTAGTCAATAATAAAATGGCTGTTTGTGTTGCAGATGGAGACTGTTCTGGTACCGACTCTCCTGGTTAATTGCCTGATTAAGGGGTGTTTGCCGAGGAAAACAGAGACTATCCCACAGAATAGGAGATGAAGACTAAATTGCATGTTTATGCCCAGGTCCAGAAAGACCACCCAGCCAGCCTGACAGTCATATGGGCTTTAAGCCAACCTTGTTTGTCCTGCCACTTGCTGCAGTTTAGTAGCAAAATCTCGATTAGTTAAGTAACTCAAGATGTTATCTTATAAATCTGTAAGAGACCTGCAGCAACATCGTTTTCTGCCATTTGTAGGAGGTGGTTTCAGACTAATCCCTACTGCTGAGGGGCTATAAGATTAGTCATCACTTGATAAAAACAGTAAATACAAATGTGTTGTTTATGGAAAGAAACTGAATAACAGGCATACAGGCTGTTGAAACACTAATGTAAGATATAATGGGATGACTGATGTTTGAGTGTTGATGTAAGGGGTCTGAGGGTTCATAGAACTGTATCTGAGGTGACTGAAATCGCACCCGCATTTCTGAAGTCATGTGTTGAGCGTTTTGAGGCCGAGCTCCACTCTGCGTCCATAGTACAGGCAAGGGTCCAAACAGCGGATTCACCGCGTGCTGGCGCCACCGATGGCAGGGTTGACGTCATGATGACAAATCCAGAGCTCAGCATTCTCTGCAGGCCAACGAAGTCAGGCAGTCCATTCCAAACGTCTTAAGCGATACAAATACCGTTCCCCTTCATGAAATGTGGCGTTAAGTCAATGTTTCAGGGTGGACTTCAATTATGTTTGCTGATCTCTTGAAATAAAAACACACTTAACTGTGTAAATCAGAGCGAACTGTAGCGCATGGAAGAAAGTTTTGCTCTGTGGATACTCTACCGGCCAATCTGTGGCGCTTGTGATGTGATAGACATGCAGCCCACCTAATGGAAAACGAGAAAGTGGGCTGGATGACTGTGTGGAGTTTGGGATAGAAGTACACAGCTGTTTCACTCGGTTTCAGGGCACGAGCACCAGGAGATGACAGGAAACGTGTGTTTTTCATTGTCCTGGACCTCGCGGATTTCTCGTAGGGGAGAAGGAAAACTGCGGACCCCATTTGCACAAGAGAAAAGTTGAATCGTGACCAGATTTTTTCCGAGTAAGCAGAAGAGACAAACTTCTATTTGGTTGTACAATTATACGCATTCAGTGGAGTTTACATACGAGGTTGTTTATTGGCAGACGCTCCCGCACAATCTTAAAGTATGCAATGCCACGGATTTTATCTTGGAAAACCTTTGAAGGTGAGGAACAGGGATTGAGAACATTTGGGACGACAAGAGGAAGACTGTACAGGAAAACATTTCGCTCTTGACAAGAAATGCTTTTCAACATTTAACATTTTTCTTTGTCGTAGGACGGTACATAGTGTGTTCCATAACCAACTGACGTGGGGTTCTCGGGGGGCTGGCCGAGAAAGGAGATCTGGCTGAGGGGGCTGCGCCGCTGCGCGCACACAAACATACACACACGCGTCCAAACGCTGTCAAAACTCACACTTTGTTTGACTATAATATCCCGAACAAATCCATTGAACAAAATACACGTTACTGAGCTATGGTACAACGAGCGCGAGATCTTAGTGACACAATAGGTTGTTATGCAGGCTTAAACATTTACACATCAAGGCGCACTCCATCCACAATGTCCGGTTGTTGTTAAAGAGTAGCCTAGCAAAGCTACTGGAAAAACTGAAACTTGTTTCGTTACGAAATAGTTTTCAGTACAATGGAAATGTTAGAATTTTCTTGAGCGGACATAGTTCCATGACCGCGTTAAAGATGGTAGAGACGCGGAGCTCCCTTCAGAGGGATGGGGTGTACCGCTGGTTCTCCGTCCTGAGCTCGGCACAAAGGGCCGAGTTCTTGTGCGGGCTCCTGGACCTTTGTGTCCCGATTGAGCTGCGCTTCCTCGGGTCCTGTCTAGAGGACTTGGCCCGTAAGGACTACCACTCCCTCAGGGACGCCGAGATAAAAGCCAACAACGCGGCGGACCTCGCTAACCTCACCAACATCACGGACGAGGTGGTGAGGAGCAAGTTACTTATTTCCCTCGCGCTGCTCAGCTCGGATAACCGGGAGGCGGCCGGGGTTCTTTTTCGTACGCTTACGCACATCGACACCATCATCAACAACTATGGGCTGCAGCTAAATGACGGTCAGACAGGCGAACAGTTTCTCTTGCTCTTCACCATGGCGTCCAACCACCCCGCTTTCAGCTTTCATCAGAAACAGGTGCTACGCCACGGGCTTACACAGATCCAGGAGATCCTGCAGCTTACCGGCGGCGAGGAGCAGCACACCACGCCACTCACCCAGGCATGCCCGGTGCCCACATGCATAACTGCGCCTTCGATCAACTCCTGCCACACCGGTTGCGCATGTGCCAGCACGGTAGGTTCTTTACAGTAGGTCAATTTTTGAACCAGGGGTTGTGTATGTGTACTTTTTCTCACCAGTGGGCCTTAATGCTTCACATCCCTTTAGTATTAGTCCTAGAATAGCTAAAAAGCATTGTGGGAGGTATTGTGTTGGTGTGCACAAACTTGTTGTTGGTGAATATTGTGTGTGTTGTGTGTTGTGTGCATGTGTGTGTTTGTAGTTGGTCCTCTACATCAGTCATTTAAGCCCATACCTCAAACAGACCCCACACACAGCTCAAAGGGCTTTAAGCACTGATGGCTGTTATATCACTGCTCACTAGAAGAGGAGTGTGTGTGTGTCTGTCTGTCCGGTGTGGTTTGCATGCTTGACAGTAACAATGGCTATGGCATCTTTGTTTCACCAAGCATGTGCTTCTCTTGTTTTTTTTATGGCACCACTGTGCTATGTCTGTCTGATTGTAAATAATTAAAGTGTTAAGTCCTCACTCAGTGTTAGGTAGTCCCCCTATACATTCATGTGCTATTTTAACATAAGGACGGTGGTTAAAATAGACCTGCATAGTTAAGTTAGTTTGAAATCAAATTATCCATAATTAGTGGAATTATCCAGACATAGTGTTCTTTTACTGCATATGAGCATGTAACAACACATAGCCATGGAGTATCTGGGGTTGCCTCGTACTGGCACCTCTGTTGCAGCGTTTGACCCCCTCTTTTAGAAGAAACTCATCTTCCTCAGTAGCTGAACAGGTGCAGCTGCTGACCTCCTTGCATTTTGAGGAGTAACTCATAACTGATCTATCCTCAACGCAGGACCTCATATGGCCAGTTTGCACTGTGATTCACTGGTGTGATGGTTCCTTGTTTAACTGTACCAGACTGTATAACACCAGTACAATACCAGTATAACAGACGGTGGCTGCGCCCTGGAATAGTTGTGACCATGGACCCATGTGCATCTCCCCTGCAGGAAGCTGATGTGTGGGCTTGAGCAGGCCCAGATCAGTGACCAGGCTATGCTGGGTCAAACCTGGGTGTAAAAATGGTCACCATCCCTGTGGTCAAGAAATTGGAGTGCACACTCTCTCATGGTGCACACTGGAGGATAACACAATGCTGTAGTAGTCAGTCTAAAGGGTCGTTCATCTAGACCACGATCTGTATACCCAGGAGGAAATGACAGAAATGATCTGTAAATAAATATGCTCAGCGTAAAGACACGCACACACACGCACATGCACACGCACACACACACACACACACACACACACACACACACACACACACACACACACACACACACACACACACACACACACACACACACACACACACACACACACACACACACACACACACACACACACACACACACACACACTACAGGCACATTACACTCACACATACACCACATACGGAACACATAGTACATACACACATACGGAAAGTGATGAATGTTTTAGGTAACCCCTACCTGTATCACATGCATAAAGTCTGTGGTTTTAAGCTGATGTACACTGAACAAAAATATAAATGTATCTTGTATTTATGAAACATGAAGTTTCATGAAGTAAAATAAGGGATTCTGTTAAGTCTCCATGCTCACAAAATGTCTCACAAAGTTTGTGCATACGTTTATATCTGTAGCAATAGTAATGCAGTGTACATAGTTTACATGCATTTAGGGTTGCCAACCATCCCGTAAGATATGGAATCATCCCTTAGCTGAAAACTAAAAGACGTGTTCTGTGTTGAGCTGATTCGGGATGTGCTTTGTATCTGTATTTGTGATGCACTGACAGATTTCCTATAGTGTAACTGTAACTCAGTAAAATCTTTGATATTG
>NC_137926.1:16795590-16840590 GCF_963457725.1 Sprattus sprattus | reverse complement strand
TCTTTTTGTATGTTGGGATACTTTTGCCTGCCTTCATCCCTTACTGTAAGACACACCCTCAAGCGATTTGACCCTGGTGTATGTAAATGCAAATCCAGGCTGTGCTTGGTGGATGGGCTAGGCCAGGTGAAACTGCACAGAGTGACTCCATTCCTATTGCAAACGGCATGCGAGAACAGGACACTAGTCTGGATTGGTTGGGATTCTTGTCATAACAGCAGATTGTCTGTCTCCAGGTACATAGACCTGTTTGTTTGTATATGTGACAGTGCATGTCGGGATCTAAGGTCTTGTTTTGGCTCGTTTTGAGTTGTCTTAGTGGGGAGCAACAGGACTGAAATACACCATGCATGTGTACCACCCTGGGAACATATGTGTAGAATAGTGAATACATATTGCATGATTCATGATTAGAAAGTCATGATTATGATTGTCAGTTTGTGTATTTGTGTGTATGTTAATGAATAAATGGACTGTATGATTGTAAGTATGAAAGAGTTTGAATTATAGTGTGTTGTGTGTGTGTGTGTGTGTGTGTGTGTGTGTGTGTGTGTGTGTGTGTGTGTGTGTGTTAACTCTCTGCTCAATGATGAATCAGATCTGTGAGTGGCATCTTCTTCTGCTTAAGCTGCCTGTAGGGTTGGGGTGTGTGTGTTTGTGTGGAGATTTATTGCTGTGGGTGTGTGCCCTGTTTAAACTGCATGTGTGTGTGTGTGTGTGTGTGTGTGTGTGTGTAGGGGGGGGGGGGGGTGTGGGTGTGTTTGTGTGACTGCATGCCCTGGTTAAGCTCCCTGGCATCAGGTATGCAGCAGCTGTTACTGCTGAAGGAGGAAATAGAGATCTGGGCACTGCTCACACTCTCTGCCCACTCTTTGTGTGTGTGTGAATGAGAGAGAGTGAGAGAAAAAGTGTGCGTGTGAATAAGTGTACAATAGAAAGAAAGAGTGTGTGTTCTGAGTGTCTCATCTCTCTCCGGCATTTCTTCAATGCTTTAGTTAACTCTCTCTCAGAGCAGTAGTTAAGGGTAATGTGTGTGTGTGTGTGTGTGTGTGTGTGTGTGTGTGTGTGTGTGTGTGTGTGTGTGTGTGTGTGTGTGTGTGTGTGTGTGTGTGTGTGTGTGTGTGTGTGTGTGTGTGTGTGTGTATGTGTGTGTGTGGTAGGGCAGGGTGAATATATACTGGTGTAGAACATTAAGCTTGGCAAAGACACATTCAGTGCGATGACGTCGAAGTGAATCGTTTGATTCTAAATGTAATAACAACAAAGATGGCAGTGCCAGGGCTAAACAATGTGATACACAGTAGTATCAACGATAGCAAATATCGACAAATTAAAGTCGGAGCAAAAATAATGTGTACATTTATTCATCAAGGGAAAACTGGGTTTGGGAAAAGGCTAATATATCAGCTTGCACCGTTAGTGGTGAAGTAGGAAGTATACGAATCCCATACTGGTCAATGCCGATCGGTTAAAGGCTGATCCAGTGGTTTCAAAATGAACCCAAAGTCTCTACGCCCATTAGGATGCACGACTGCAACAGTACCCAATGGAGCATAGCCAGACCCCATTCACTAAGTTCATTTTGGTCTGGTTAGACCAGGCTAGTGCCATCATACATTATTCATAAAAACCTGCTCTTGTCTGGCCATACATTTCTTTTCTATTTTCAATCTCGCTTTGTCATACAAAAAGTTATTAACAGTGGATGTAAGTTACAGACCCCAGAGTGAGTCCTGTAGCCTACTAAAAGTTGCCTCAGGATGGCCATCCATTGCATAAATTCTGCTATGAGAAAAGGAAATTGAGGTTTTGAGGAGGGAGATGCTATGGAGTTCCATTACCAACATAGAATCTTTCTCTAATATGAGAAGATGTCTATTTTGCTTTGGTAGCACCCAATGGTAGCACCCAAGCAGATCTATCAGTTATAAATCATCTAACCATACTTAAAAGACAAAGCTGTCATCTGTCAATGTGTGTGTGTGTGTGTGTGTGTGTGTGTGTGTGTGTGTGTGTGTGTGTGTGTGTAATATACGAGGTCAATAGAGTCAATGGAGTATAACTGCCTGTGTGTACTAACACTTTACTGCCTGTGTCAACATGCTCTCACCCCCGTCTTACCTCTCAGCCCCTCCCTCTCTCTCTCTCTCTCTCTCTATTTCTCTCTCTTGGCCTCTCACTTGCTCGTCCTCTGTTCCTATATCTCTCTCAGATACACACACACACACACACACACACACACACACACACACACACACACACACACACACACACACACACACACACACACACACACACACACACACACACCTAGGATAACAGAATTCTTCCTGCCCTTTCCTTAAACATTCCAGATGAGTTCACACTTGTCTGTAACTGTGATTGTGTGTGTGTGTGTGTGTGTGTGTGTGTATGTGTGTGTGTGTGTGTGTGTGTGTGTGTGTGTGTGTGTGTGTGTGTGTGTGTGTGTGTGTTTGTGTGTGTGTGTTTTTTTCGAGAGGGGAAGGTCTGCAGGGTTTTCTCTGATCCGGTACAGATAGGAGAGACAGAACGCTATTCAGCCTCCTCCAGGGTACACACACATAACCACACACACACACACACACACACACACACACACACACACACACACACACACACACACACCACCCACACAATGCTGAGTATGCAGAGATTATATTCAACAAGACTGAGCTAATGTGAGTGTCTCTACAGTATATTGGTGTCTAAATGAGATGGTTAGTTCTGTCAGTATGTTTAAATGTATGCATTTTTGTTTCTGTGTATCTGTGTGTGTCTGTGTGTGTGTGTGTGTGTGTGTGTGTGTGTGTGTGTGTGTGTGTGTGTGTGTGTGTATGAGAGTGCATTTCTGTGTGTTCAAGATGAGTGCAGTCTTGTTGTGCAACTTGTGGCTTTGCAGTCTCCCTGTATCAGCATCTCTAGAAGAATGGCACTACCCCATAGCTCTCAGCCTGTACACATCCAAAGACACACGCACTACCCCACAGCCTGAACATGCCCAAAGACACATGCACTACCCCACAGCCTGAACATGCCCAAAGACACATGCACTACCCCACAGCCTGAACATGCCCAAAGACACATGCACTACCCCACAGCCTGAACATGCCCAAAGACACATGCACTACCCCACAGCCTGAACATGCCCAAAGACACATGCACTACCCCACAGCTCTCAGCCTGAACATGCCCAAAGACACATGCACTACCCCACAGTTCTCAGCCTGAACATGCCCAAAGATACATGCACTACCCCACAGTTCTCAGCCTGAACATGCCCAAAGAAACCTACACGCATTTCAGCCTGTGCCTGCTTAAAGGAGCGTGGACGGTCATTTAGCCCCTAAAAATGCTGATAGAATTATGGTATTTGGCCATCAGAGGTGAACCTCAACTAAATCATACTGAACTGCAGTGGTTTGTATATGTGGGAGTGCTTTGCTTTATTTTTCCATCTGTTTCATTGCTAAATCGGGACTATGATGTGGTTCGGTAAAACTTCAGGGACATGGGAAAGAATTGGTCAGGGTCCTTTCCACTGTACACAAATATGGAGCGTGTGTTTGGATGTTGGAAGAGCCACTTCAGCTTCATGCTAACCGCTGGCTATGAGTGTCTGAGCAGTTTGACATTGTGGATGGATCTCATGACCAAAAGTCATATTGTACCACCCGTTTAAGCAACTGTCATCACTTTAACCAAGTCAAAGTATAGCAACAGGATATTGAAGAGGATTTATTTCACTCACACATTTATGTTATATGTTTCACACACACATTTACGTTTTGTATTGCTTTAGATGGTTTAAGCATATGTTGATAATGTTAATTGATGAGCTGCACCTTATATGCTGTTACATTTGAGGGGTCTTTCTGCTCTCTCTCTCTCTCTCTCTCTCTCCATCCCTCTCTTTCTCTCCCACTGCATCACTCACTTTCCCTCTGTTGTTCACTTTTTCCCTTTCCTCCTTCATCCCCCTGTCCCTCTGTCTCTAATCAGTGTGGGTGGAGAGAGTGGAGTTGAAAGAGGTGGTTCACAAGCCGGACAAATCCACTGAGCTCTTGCTGCAGGTGAGCACTTACCAGCGCAATGGTGCTAATCATGGTATGAAACACACACACAAACACACACTCGCACGCACGTATGCACGCACACACGCACGCACGCACGCACACACGCACACACGCACACACGCACACACGCACACACGCACACACGCACACACACACTCACTCACTAACTCACTCTTCCATTCATTCCATTAATTCATGCACTCAATAAAATGCACACAGCCTCACACAGCCACACGGAGTATATGAGAACACGTACCTGTCTGTGTCATCCCCTCAGGTGGTGTGGTCTGACTCCAGCCAATCAAGCGTCAGCAGAAGCCCCCAGGAGTTGAAGGAGCTGTTCACTCAGGTGGGAGCATACCACGCATTACATAGTATAACACCATGGCATCACACCACATCACATCACAGTGTAGTACAATACCACATCACTCAGACTGTGTGTGTGTGTGTGTCTGTGTGTGCGTGTGTGTGTGTGTGTGTGTGTGTGTGTGTGTGTGTGTGTTTGTGTGTGTGTGTGTGTGTGTGTGTGTGAGAGTGTGTGTGTGTGTTTGTGTGTGTGTGTGTGTGTGTGTGTGTGTGTGTGTGTGTGTGTGTGTGTGTGTGTGTGTGTGTGTGTGTGTCTGTGCGCTTCTTGTCATCACTAGGTATCTCAGCTCTTTCCTGATGAATGGTTTGAGAAGTTCTTGCCCACATCTCCTTCCCATGAGTCTCCACTTGAGCTGGATCCCAGGTATACTGCAGTCAGGATGGTGTGTGTATGTATGTGTGTGTGTGTGTGTGTGTGTGTGTGTGTGTGTGTGTGTGTTTATACTGCTTACAGCCCAAGGAGTACTGTGCTGATCACTTATAAGTCTGTAGTTAATCCAGAATGATTTCATGAATGTTTATGTGTATGTGTATGTGTGTGTGTGGGTGCGTGCGTGTGTGTGTGTGTGTGTGTGTGTGTGTGTGTATTTGTATGTTTTTTGTGTGTGTGCATGTGTGCTTCTACAGGTGCCTGTCATCCCTCCCTCCTCATGTCCTGAAGCATGACAAACTCAGACCTTTCTTCACCTCATTGCCTCCAACACAGCTCCCAAACAGCACCAGTAAGACACGTACACAATCACACACACACACGCACACACACGAACACTCAAGCATGCATGTACGCAGAGACACGCACACACACACACACACACACACACGCAGACGCACACACACAAACAAACACACACACACACACACACACACACACACACACACACACACACACACACACACACACACACACACACAAACACACACACACACACACACACACACACACACACACCTCAGCTTCCCATTTTCACAGTCTTCTGTCTGGCATATGTAATGTGTCTGGACTGGACCATCTGTAGTGCATATCAGTGGGTCTCGTACCCTATTTAAGTGAGGTGTGTGTGGTTGGTACGGTATTTCAGTTATGGTGACCTCATCCAGGAGGCTATTTATAGCTTTGGGGGTGTGTGTGATGGTGAGAGGGGGTGCACTGGGCATGCCTGTGCATGTCACTGGTTGCTGAGGGAGAAGGGAGGGTGGTCACTGAGTACATTCTCAGTCCAGACATGTTGTCGCAAACAAGGCTAGTCTTAGCCCACTAAACTCTGTTACCCTGTAACCAGCACACAGACGAACAGACACACACATGCAAACACAGACATACTTACACACACAAGTGCACACACACAAACTCTCTCCCTCTCTCTCTCTCTCTCTCACACACACACACACACACACACAGGGAAGCACACACACACAATCTGCTACCGTGCAACAGTCATCCAGGCACCAGTAGAAGAGATGCAGGGTGGAGGCATTTGTGTGTATAGTTGTGAATACTTTAATTTAGCATCAATACAACATCTAATAAAATACTATAACTGAAATAGAATCTTTAGTCAGTTTTTGCAAAACGTCGTTCCACGTTCAAGTCTTAATGTGCATGTGTGTGGTCTCTAAAGGTCTGGGATGTCTGCTGCAGTTCCGGGGAGTCAGCAGGTGAGACTTGATACCTTCACACACACACACACACACACACACACACACACACACACACACACACACACACACACACACACACACACACACACACACACACACACACACACACACACACACACACACACACACACACACACACACACACCAAGTCACTGTCACACATATTTACACTCTTGCCTCTTGCCATCATGTGACTTCATGTGAAATATAATTATTCACATGACTCCAATGAGGTAAAGTATCACAAGAGACACTCTCTTCCTCTACCTTCCTCCCTCCACATCAGGGCTATGTGTGGTGTGGCCAGTATCCTGCCAGTAGTGAGTGCCCCCCATGGTACCCCCCTGCTTCAGAGCGCCCTTCAGCCACCCCCTCCCGTGCCCCCCCAGGCGGTTGCCATGACGACGCTGCCCTCAGCCGTGGGTGCGGTCATGACAGAGTGTGAGGGCGGCGTTCCTCCGTCTCCACGCCCCCACGTCGGCCTCAGCCTCGTCCCTCAGCTGCAGGTGCAGTCAAAGACGCAGGCGAACGTGCCGACACATTCGCATTCGCAACCACTGCCACATTTGCAGACGCTACAGCCACTGCATCTGCAGACGCCGACCCAGCAGCAGATGCAAACGCAGATGCAGCCTCAGCAGCAGCAGCCCAGCCCTGAACAGAACTGCTTGCTCGACTGGCTGCGCAAACTGCGACTGCACAAGTACTACCCTGTGTTCAAGCAGCTGACAATGGAAGAGGTACACAGGCTCAGATGTCTCACACAGTCCAGCTCAAGCTCTCAGTAGTTAATTGACTAACTTCACTGTTATTGCACTATATTGCTTCTGTTGTAGTCACTGTAGAATTAATATAATAACACAGGCGTAGCTTATTATTGGGGAATGATCAGTTCTGTAATATAACTATCTTCCTCCCCTCGCTCCCCCTGACTCTGGTTCTTACTCTCTGTGTGTCTCTCTCTCACAAACACTCACACACTCTCACACACTCACTCATGTCTCCCTCTCTCAGTTCCTGGCTTTGACAGAGGAGGACCTGAACCAATATGACTTGACGCAGGGCGCCAAGAAGAAATTGAAAACGCAGCTGGAACTGCAGAAGTGAGCACTGAAGTCAACACACACAAACACACACACACCTCTGCCTCAAAAACTGAAAAGTACTATCTTTCTATGAACTCTCCCAACAATAACACATTCACATTCACACACACACAATAGTTTAAACTTGACTCGTCAGAAGAATATGTGTCTGTGGACCTGGGCTATGATGCCAGTGTAAGCCAGCTCTTTAATCAAGGCTGTTATTCCACTGACTTCCTCCCTACCCTTTTACTCTTTATCTCTATCTGTCATCCGTGTGTTAAAGTGTAGAACTTATGAAGGATTTTTCCCTAAATGGAGGTTCGTCTGATTAAGTTGCATTAACCATTAACTCCGTTGGCCTCCGCAGTTACTCAACTGCTGGGTGGATGGTTAACCCTTCAGCCGTTTCCACAGATTATTTCCTGTAGATAAGACACACACTCTCTTCAAAAGGCCTGTTGTGTAAATACCAGTGGAAAACTTGCACGCCTCACTCAATATGCAGATTTTTTTTCGATGGTCTGGTGGATTTTCCACCAAAGGCCCTAGTCAGTCAAATAGATATAGCGATAGACCACTCTCAGATTTCAGGCAGCACAAGGTAAAAGTGGATGCACTCGTCATATCATACACTACAACACACAGCCAGCTATCCCCGCTCAACAGAGCTTTCTCTACACTACACTACACTACACTAGGATGGTACTACCTGAGACTACTGAAATATTCATGACCTGTACACTTTTCATGCATGTGTGTATGTGTCTGTTTGTGTGAGCAGAGAGAAGAGGTATGTGGTCTCTCAATTTCCAGTGTCCTGCAGTGGAGTTGCCAGAGTGACGCCTTCCAGCCATGTCAGCCCCTTGACACACACACACACCAGTAGCAATACAGGTATGACAAAAACACACACATACACAAAGTCACGCATACATTCAGGAATTCAGGAATTCAGGAATTCAGGAATTCAGGAATGTTAGACACAAGACAACACTCTTTAATGTAATCCCTCCGTAATCCCACTCACTACTGTTGTGTTGGGTCGTGTTGTGTTGTGTAGAGCTGCGGGTGGAGGTGGATACAGGCTCAGTGTCGGTGCCCAGAGACAGCAGCTCCTCCTCAGGCTACTCCAGTGCCCCCAACAGCCCCATGATGCCCAAGAGCAGGGACGTGGCCTTCGACAAGTCTAAGGACCTGCACCGCCGTGAGTTTAGCCAGTGCTCTTCATTTTACAGACATGGCCCAGATCACAACTACGTCTCGAACAGATCTCAACCAGCTCTAGCATGAATCGTATGCATTGATGTCCTTGATTGACCAAATAAGATGCTTTTCTTAAAGCTGCTGTCAAAAATGATTGGTTGGTTATTGTAACAGTACTCCACAGTCCACATTTTGTATTGTGCTAAAGAGGGTAGTGAGGGTAATGAAAGCCATTTCATTAAAACTGTGTTGCTCTCTGTGGTGAATTCATATGAGTTGCCTCTGTGATGATGTTGGCATGGCTAAGCTGCTATTTCTTTTCCTTTGGTCAGGTGGAGAGGCCACATTGGATATCAGCGAGAAGGACCGGACAGTCCTTATGAGCCCGGTGCTGTCATCGGGCCCCAGCCGGCCGACCGCGCAGGTGCTCCCCGTGCAGACTGACCCCACACCCTCCCTAAACCTGCCCCCTCCACTGGCGCCCGGGCGCTCCCTCACCTCCCCTCGAAAGCCCCGGCCTCCCCCCCTGTGCGCTGATGACCGGCGGCTGGTGATGGGGGCCCGTCTGGAGAGCCTGTTTCCCAGCCTGAGCCTGGAGACCCCCCCCAGCATGCTGCGCTCCCCACCGGGGCTCATGGTGGAGACCAGCTCTGCCCTCACAGCCACGTCCAACACCGTGCACCACGTCTCACACCCTCCACTCCACCTGCAGCTGTCCCCCTCCCTCCCCGCACGGAGTGGGCACCACTACCCCTTTTTCTCCTCTTCCTCATCCTCTGCCCCCTCGCCGTCTTCCTCGTACTCCTCCAAGTCCTCCTTCCCTGCTGCCAGCGGGGTCCACATGGCGACGGCGAGTAGCATTCCCATGATGGCCGTGCCTGGCAACACCTATTGCGTTAACAACATATCAGCTTTGGCGCCGAGTACCAGCCCCACCTCCACAGAGGCCTGCTACGGCGTGTCATCTTCCTCCTACTCTGCTCCGTCTTCATCGTCATCTTCGTCATGCATGTGTGTGTGCAGCTCGTGCGGCTGCAGTGGGAACTGTGGCTCGTACGCAGCGCTGCCCACCAGCTACACCGGGTACTTCCCCCACCCCTTCTCGGGCACGTCGGTGTTCACCCTGGGCCCTCTGCTGCACCTCAGCCCTCTGCTGACAGGGGGCGCTGCTCCACCAACACCCTTCTCCTACCCCGTTGTAGCCCCTCCTCTTTACAGCAACAGCCTATCACATGAAGCACAGCAGCAGCAGCAACAGGGGCTGGTCCTTCCGCCTATGCAGGGCTTCTTGGGGGGCGGGGGTAATGTGTACCAGCCCTACGGAATGCTGGGTAATGGAGGCAACCTGAAAAAGGGGGGTGGGAATATCTCGTGTTACAACTGTGGTGTGAGTGGCCACCGGGCACAAGACTGCAAGCAGCCGGCCATGGACTCCGCCCAGCAAGGTATGTCATGTGATCCATAGGGATGTCTGTGTGTGCGGTGTACTTATTCATTCAGCAAATGATAGTGGTGTTTTCCTCCGTTCCAGGGACATTTCGGCTGAAGTACGCCCCTCAGACTGACAGCCAAGACTCAGGAGACTAGACAAGATTTCAGCCCGAGATGGTACCAAGGCTCTGAAGAGGAATCTGCTCCAGAGATCACAACAGAATTCAATCCTACATACATCAAGAAACTACAGACTTAAGTCGTAGACTCTAATCCTAAAAACTCCAAGTATGACAGACTTTGCTGCAAAGCTGCAAAGTCTGAAAGTCTCTCGTACCTGAAGCCACCAGTCTTTGAAGACTGAAGATCCAAGACCCAGTGATTCCAACTCCTATATAATACTTTATGGCCACAGTCTCTAAACCAGTCCTTAAATAACACTCAAGCCCTGAGATTTCAGTTCAGAAAAGTTCTGTCTCTAAAAGGTCTAGTTTGTCTGATTTCAGTAATTAACAACTCCACCTCAAAATACTACGTTGTTTGCAGGCTTTTTTTTCTCTTACCCACTACTAGATGGAGCCCACTAGAACCTCTGCTGGCTGGATGAGTGGTCACCCCTTTCAACTTTCTCTACAGAACCTCTGCAGGCTGAATCAGTGGTCACCTTTATCAACTTCCTCCGAAGTTGGTCTTAATTGGAGGCGGAGGAAGAGGGCATCTCTTCATTTTGGCAGTCAGTTTTTTTTGTGTGTGGCCTTTTTTCATCAGGGAAAGGAACTAAAGCATGTAGACACTATTTCTCCCCACTCAGGTAGAACATCTCATGAAAAGAGAATGATCTTCACGCTGAGAAACCATGCTGGCCCTGGGAGGGAGACAGGAGTTGCACACAGTGGCATTTTCTTCCTCAGAGTGGAAGAGACTGCCAAATCCTCTGAGTTTTTGTATTGAAGAGGATGGGACTCTGTTGCTGTCCTCATTCAGTGAATTGCCAAATAATATCAAGAGAATCCAGAATGTCCCTCTTCTGATTCCTTCTGCATTGACAGTGTGTTTTGTTGGACCTCTGAATGGAATTGACAGAGATCTTTTTGTATCAGTGAAAAGGAGTGAGACTCTTGAGTATCTTATTTCGTTTGTCATTGTCATCAAGTTTTTACATGCTATTTTTCAGGTTCCTGACATATTTTTTAAATATTTCTATGACTTTTCAAAAAACGTTTATATATTTGTAAATGTCAGACTCTGCCAGTCAAACAACATGAAGCACTTGAATTGGAGGGGGAAAAAAAAACTAATATTGATAAATCAACTTATGTTGCCCTGGTACCTCTGAGAGGGACAACTTGTGCAGTGTTGTGTTGTGTGCTAGGCTACAGAAGACTGAAGTGTTTCACCCACTTCCTGGTGCTGATGTGTGCCCGCCTATAAGAGGACTGTTACCCGGTCCCGTTATGTGAATGTGTGTGGAGGGACGAGCTAAGGTTGAGTGACATCTTGAAAGCACTTTTTTTTATCCAATCAGAGAGTGTGTCCTGGTTGCTAGTTATTGCAGGCCAGCAGGTTCTGGCCATATTGAAGATATGTATTTTGTATCAGGATGCTTTTGAAGGGATTCATCACACTTTGCATTATAGTGCTTTAGACAGGGCTTCCCATGTGCCTACAAGTATATAAGAGAAGAGCAGAAGGGATACAGTTTTGCCTTTTCTGAAAAAAAGCTTAGAAGACATAAATGTTAAACTCTTTTATCACAAAACATGTCAGAATGACCATGGAAGAGATATCTTAAAGATGAGACATGCAAGTCTAGTCTATGTTATATTGCGCATTGTATTTTGTCCTCACAGTTCAACATCATATCCATAATGTGTATTAGATTCAGACTGAATATCTCAAGTCCATGAAGTATTCACCAAGTCTCATGGACGACAAAGAGATGAGTGAACAATTCAAGTGACACTTCAACAGATCATCAACTTGTCATGGAATGTATGGCCATAGAGTATTGATTCAGTGTGCCCCTGGATCAACCGCAGTCATGCACAAGAATGCTTAAAAAGGGAGGTTCCTCAGTATTGCCATGCATTCTTGTGTCTTTGTGTTTTTGAAGCATTTTTGCCTGGTTGTTTTTCTAACTGTAATATGGATGTCAGACATTTATATAAAAACAGACAGTAACCTTATAATCCTAAAGACAAAATGCACAAAATGCAAGAGAATACTGAGGAACACTGTTACAATCACATTGTCAATTAAGATATAGAGGTAACTCTGTTAATACATGTAAACATTGCACTATTAATTTAAAACAATTTTGGTCATATTTGCTCTTATCCACTTCAGTACACTTTTTAAAATAACACTCTGATTGGCAGCTGTTGGAAACCAGCTGTGATAATGCAGTGTTGATGTATCGCTGGCATTTCCAAGGCCAAGGGCTTAGCAACCAGAATGGAACACTTTATACCACCTTGTCCATTTAGATCCTTTCTCTATCAGACTTCTATGCATGAGCTGGAGCTACCGGAACTTCACAGGATTTATGTGGTGATATGGAAGGCATGGCCAGATTTGTTAGGTGTGTGTGTACATCTGTCTGTAGTCTTATAAGGTGTATGTTGGCTGATGTTGAGTCTCCATCCTCAACTGACCCCCCAGTGTTTCTGTGTGGTGTAACCATTGCTAGCAGATGATGGTTACGTTGTAATTAGCCAATAATTGTTTGTTATTCCAACTTTCCTGAACCCAGCTGGTGTTGGGCAGTTAAATGCAACAAAGGTCAAGCATGTGATGTAAAGTTATCCACTGGAGACGTCTGGCAATAATATGCCACTGTGAGTAGGTAGAGATGAGACCTTATCAGGAAACCATTACAGTGAATAACGGCATCTGGTTATGTCTGCAGGTCAAATGTGTTGCCATAGTGACAAAACATCAGGGACGTAGGAGAGGGAGGATTTGAGAAACTGGAGGGGGAGGGGGGTGGGTGTCTGGTTTGAGGAAGGGAGTAGGGGACATGAACCGTTTGGTGCAGGGCCTAAAATTTGGTGCTATGTCCTTGCATGACATGTGATTGTAACAGAAATCGGTAGGCTCCTTAGGCTTTTGGCCTCTTTGGTAGCGACTCCAAATGCCATACCCGAGGTTGTAGATTCAATCCCAGAGTAGGACAGCTGTCACAAAAGCACAACGAGATCATAAAAGCATCTGTACTTTCATACACATCTACACTTTGGTGAGATCTTAACATAGGTGGTATATGAATGCTATCATATCATTCAATCACTGAATTAATACAGGGATTAAATACAGTCATACATACATTGGCATTCGCAAAGCCAAGACAACAGATGAACCAGCTCAGGTTGTTTCATCCTATGAGATGTGGCGGCGCGGCACTGTGCAGCAGATGTGCATTCTGGGATATGTACTGTAGTTGGTTATTCTCTGGCTTTGCTTTCTGAGAGGATTTTCAGGAGTGTTTATTCCTGAAGCCCAAGCTCTCCTCTTCACCAGAATCTGCCGGTCAGGTCAACCATCACCAGAGCAGTATTCCTTATTCTTATTTCCAAGATTCTACTTGGTATGGGCTCTCAGAATATTCACTTTCTGTACATCTGTCTCTGTTTCTACTGCCAGTATCCCCTGGCAGTATACCGTAATGTGTCTTAATGCTGATAGCATTTCCAATAAGACTTTTTTACACTCCTTGTTGGTTCTCATTCATGTTTAAACCGTTGAGAAAAAATATATTTTCAGTAAGCTTTTAATGTTTTGGATTGTGTTCCTTCCTATCATATATTTTGACATCATCTGATTAATTGAAGCTGATGTTAAGCAGAGTAGGTCTTCCAGAGCCCTAGTGCATACAGTACAAATTCAGGAAGAAAGCTGTTTCCTATGCATGCTGCCTTATCTTTTCCTGCTTTGAATACTTTTGAACAACATGGTTTGCCAATTCATGAAAATGAAATGTATTCTTCAAATGTAAAACAGTGTGTTTCATATACTATTTGGAACTAAGAACATGAAAAATAAAACAAGATTTTTTTCAGATTTCATTTGGATAGCTTTGTCTGGATAATGTTCCCTAATTCACAACATTTAGTTTTTTGTTGTGACAGCTTATACCAACACACTTATGAACCTGACGTACATAGCTAAGAAATAGTGTCAATATAGCTCTGTAATATATTTCAGTCCTATTTCAGTGGTGTGTGTAGTTGTGCATATGTGAAAGAAACGGTAAGTACTTAAAAGCAACAGTATACAGGAATTTTAAACTCTTTAATGTATGTTTTATAGGCAACTAGCTTAAGCATCAACTCCAAATGAATTTTAATGCTATATGGTCATATGAAAAACAGAGGAACACACCCTGTCATTCCAACAAGCCAGTCAGGCCATGCATCATGTAGTTCTTTGATCCAGGACAGACTACCCCTTTAAAATGTAAGCTTTCACGACATATTACCAACTACATTGCTAAAATACAGCAGTTAGCATGCTTGTCCTGTAGTCAGTGTTGCTTTAGCCTTACTACCACTTTAAAATTAAAAATTTAGAAACCTTTGACGCTTGGTCAGTACATGCACACCTCCTAGTGGCCAAGAAGCGTGTGGAACTCTCTTGTTTATCAACTTTTTCAGTTCTAGGACCTGCACAGGTGTTCTCCACTGAGACTGGATCTCACGGGGTGTTCTGGCTCCAGATATATCTGCCCAAAATAAAAACGGAAACACCTACAGTACTGCATCTGAACACGAAGAAATCTTTACTCTACCCATCTTCCTAAACACCTGCTTTATTGTATTCTTGAAGTTGAGAAACAGTTCCTGTTCGATCTTCTGTGTTTAAGCATGTAACTTCACCTTTGCACCATAACTTGTGAAGAGACCGGTCATTTGAGATTCATAGTTAATAAGGATATGCCAGTCAATAATTCAATTTTATTTATACCTAGTATAAATGTTACGCTTATTTGTATCTAATTAGCATGTCAGCATTTCCTGGGTGAATATACTTGGTCTTGACCTGGGAGAGAGGTGTGATATTCCTCTCACCTTCCCCCTCCAGGTCGAGACAAAGGGGCCTTGTCCCAGTGGCCTATTTGAATAGATGGTAACACCCCTTAATATCAGTGTATAAAACTCACTCTCAAGGGATAGGCAGATTATCTTGATGTGAAGCTCTGGGCGAGTGGGACTTCAAGCTCTGTCTCACAATGATGGCCATCATTGTAAAAGATTAAACCTGGATCATGACTGACAAATCCAAGACTGAGTTTCCAATATATGGTATAAAACTAAATAATATCACTTGCCCTACTGTACATGATGTGAACCTACAAACACTCAATAAGCTTCACCCATCAACCTTTGCCCGGCCAGAAAGACCCACTTTTAATAGTGAGCAAGGCAGCGTTCATCACGGTTGGCAGCAATATTTTTACACAGCATTGGGTAGCGTAACTCTCACAGCCTGTCATGTTACCTAATCATGTGCATGTGTGTGAATGAGACACTGCCCTTGTTCTGAAGGAAAAGGCCCTGGTTACCTTTTCATCCCATTTTTCTTTTCTTTGGCAATTTTCATTTTACTTTTTTCACAAGGTACTGCCCGTGGCATCTTTAAGTCTGAGGCAGTTTCACAGTTGCCGCAGAGAAGGAAAAAAATAAGATGAAAAATAACATAGCAAAGTCACATAATTAAAGGCACATTAGACTGTTTTCACAGTAGACATTGTAACAACACAGATTCAGGACAAAACAGGGATATGTATAATATTATTTTATTGTTTAAAATATCAACAAAAATACAAGAAAAAGGTTGTGTAATATTGCTGAAAGGCAGAAGCCTTTCCCTCAGACTGCTTTGTTCATTACTGACTGAACTTTACTATATGGATTCATCTTTACACATAAAACATAAACAACCATTTAAATAAAAACAACAAAGATGAACAGCTGATAACTGATTAAGGATAAAAATGCTTGTAACTTTTTTATACAATTACTTAAGATAAAGAGAAAGTGGGACAGCACACAGGGACGTAAAGCCACATGACCTTCTGAACAGCATCCTGTCAGCGTGCATCCTAAAGCAGGGGGGCTTTGACCTTTCACCTCCTCTGAGGTCGTCACAATAGGGAGAGACTAGGCTGCATCTGATGCCAGATATAGCAGCCAAATCTGAGGCGAATGTGATTATGAGCCAAAGTCAGAATGACACCAGGTCTATACACCCTCATCACAATCGTCATCGTTGGAAACCATGCTTCACCCCACATTCATTCACACATTTCTGACATAACAGTTATTTTTAAATCAAGGTTTTTTTTTTTTTCTCACGCTGTCTGCATTTTACATTAAAAAGCATCTCACTACAATCTGAGCAGGCATAAAAGAGCGTAGCTTCTTTAGTCTTTTCCATAAGAAACCTGAGTATTCCTCATGACTGCCCTCAGTGAGGAACGCTCTGGAAGGAACTGTACAAGGCAGGAACGTAGATGATAAAGTGAGGAGGAAACGGGAAAACCCAGAATCTCAAATCCCTTTACCTCACTTTACAACATAGAGGACACCAAGAACTGTTTGGAGTCCTCAGGGACCAATAGTGTGCATGTGTGTGTGTGTGTTACACACAATATGTATGCTTGCTATTAGCTAATCTAATATGCTTTCAACTGAAATAAAGCTATGGCTAAAATTATATACCCCCCTCCCCAATTTGAGATTTAAGTACAGTGAATGGGGATTGTTGTTTGGGATTTTTGCAGGAACCAAACGTGGCCGTTTCTGATTGGTCTTTCGTTAGCCTAGTAAACAGTGGAGTCAGCCACTGAGGTGAGAGCAATCAGACTGACAGCAGATTGGTCAACATTAATAGGTCTCAAGTCAGACTAATGGCCGATTGGTCACGGCTTCCATCAGTCAGTGTCAAAGCATCAGCTTTGCAAGCAGGCTTCACTTGAGGCTGCAGTGATCCAGCTAACACAAACACACAAACACGTATTTCAAGTAGAAAACACACACGTTCTACCTCTGCACACCTGACAGCATGCAGCAGTGGGCGGCCACCTGTGCTCTAGTCAATTCACCGCTAACACCCTGGTCAGCTCATCTACCAACAGGATGAGGGATGTTGGGGTCAGTCATTCTCTCTCTACATGAGGATCTATGAGCAGCGTTAGGGGGTGGGGGGCAGCTAAGCAGGGGCAATGAGCTGAAGGCGTGGTAAATCAGATAAATGTGTCATTTTGAGAGGGGCGTGGGGGTACGTGGGAATGAGGCGGCGACAGTCATACTGTTGTTCTGACGGCAGCTCGGAGACGACTAGTGTGCGTGTGACGTTCCGAACGTTTCCTGCGAGGCGTAGACCATGTAGAGGAATCCGTCGTCGTCGCGCTCGCGTTCGTACACCTCGGAGATGGCCGTGCACACAGACACCATGCTGTGGCCATTGACCAACAGGAAGAAGGCCTGGTTGGAGTTCAGCTGCAGGCGCCTCCTGGTGGACACAAACAAGCAAGCAGGCAAACACACACACACACACACACACACACATCAAGAGAGGATAGTTTGTCAGCTAAAATGGAGGGCTAAGTCAAATTGTCTAACAGGGTAACATATGATGCCAACATTGACGGTCAAAACAAGAAACAGCCAACAGGTGTCATCCCCTGACGGCTACCAGTACACCAAACATGTCTTATCCCCTCCCCCAGTAAGATGGCTAGAAAGCTGGGTGCTGGAACAGTCGGATTACCTAATAATCTTGATGAGTTCACTCATGTTGACGTGATCCGGTACCAGGAACTTTGTCTTGTCCAGAATAGGCAGCTGCTTCTCCCCCTTGTACCTCTCAATGATGACCTGAGGGGTTAAAAACATGTATATAAGTACATGTAATAAACAAGACCTCCTATCTTAGGGAGGCTCACACTCGTAAGAGGCACAAACAGACGCGCCAACAACCACCCTTTGTCTGGATTTGCTAGAGACCCTTCCCATCTGGGTCTGGTCCTATGGGATCATGCTTATCTGGCACCTCTCTGTCAGACGTGGGATGCATGGAATATGAGAGTGGAATGGAGAGAGCAGGATGCAGTGTGTCAACAGCAGATGGTGGACAGGGAGGACACTTGATCCACCACCGCCCCCATGAGCTAGCAGGCCCTCATTGCCCGGCAGCAGTGGCACATGCCACAGTGCCTGCAGCAGCTTGCACCCTCTAGGCACCACCAGCACCACCACCACATGTCATTATACTGAAACCAGTATTTCATGTTATGCTTGAACTAGCGTTTCACACAACGATTGGCATCATGTTCTTAAAGCTTTTAACCCTTTTTATCAGTATTTAAAGATGCAGAATGACATTCTGGCAAAAGGTTGTTGATATTTGATTCAAAAGCCAATGAAATTGCACCCCTCCCATCCATGCTCCTGAAGCAACGTGTTGATTGGCTTGAATTGTTCACCGCTTTGAGTTTGCAAAAATGCACCTCAAGGACTCTCAGACTGTGAGAACCAAGATTGAACTTTTTGGCTTCAATTCTAATCATCATGCCAGAAGAAAACCAGGCACCACTCATCACCTGCCCAATACCATCCCACAGGAGTGGGTTAGGGACAACTCAGTGAATGTCCTTGAGAGGCCAAGCCAAAGGCCTGACATAAACCCAATCGAACATCTTGGGACAGAACTGGAAATGGCTGTCCACCAACAGTCCCTATCCAACTTAACAGAGCTTGAGGGGATCTGCAGAGAAGAATGGCCTTAAAGCCTAAAATCCCCAAATCCAGATGTGCAAAGCTTATCGTGTCAACACTGAAAGCTGTAAATCACTGCCAAAGGTGCTTCAACTAAGTACTGACTAAAGGGCCTGAATACTTAATGACAATGTGATATCTTAGTTTTTCCTTTTTAATAAATTGGCAAAAATAGGGTATTGAGTGTAGAGATGTGTAAAATGAAGGGGTCTAAACACTTCCTGAATGCACTATTTTTGCATATTCCCATTTGCATACATATTTGTTTACTCTGGTCTGGATAGCCAAAGCTGGAGGCCCTAAATACATGCCACACACTCCTTACTAGGGCAGGGTGCTCTGACTCTGGCCTCAGCTGCTCTTTGAACCAACTCCAACCAGCCAGGAGTAAGACTCATCAGACTGATAATGTGCCTTGCAGTAGGAACTCTACAATCATATAACATGTAAGGAATAATGGCTTCCGAGAAGAAAAGAAAAAGTTCATGATACAAATAGAGCTTAAAAGTTTCAGGTACTGTGTAGCAACGTATTACTTGCTGACTTTCGGTAACAAAAGCAATCCTTGAAACCAAATCAATGTTTTAATCAATGGCTCATATGAATGAAAGTGAATATTAAAGTATGGCCGAAAAGGTTCATTGTAAACTTCAAAATTGATTCTGTAATTTTCAATACGTTTTCTATGAATATAAAATTATTTTTGGACATTTCATTTGAAGGCAAAACGGACATGTCTCGTCTTTGACCTATTACAGAGATTTTTTTTATTTTTTTTTATGGCCTAAATACAAGGCGACATCAACTGGTCAACATGTGTCACTTTACTTGTCACAAGGGCAAGTATCAGGGATGGCTCCGTCACATGACAGGGTGACTCAAAACCTTCAACATATGAAAACAACGTGGTGCTACGAACACATTATTACCCAAGGTAAAGTGACCAGATTTCTGAGACAAAATCCGAGACATTTTCAATTCAGACACGTAAACACCTCCAAAACAGTGTAATGTTTGTATCTTTCTAAATGAAAAACGGGGACTGTCCCCGGAAACCGGGAACGTCTGGTCACCTAAACCCAAGGACAACAACATGTTTCACACATGATTCTTTCACAATGTTAAGTTTCTGTGTTTGTAAAAATGGTGTCTCAGGTTCTACACATCAGTGTCTTACTGTGATGAGGTGCTATTGTGTTGGTAATAAAATCAATTAACAGGAATCTCATTGGGGTGAGTGTGTAGCTAACAGATACATGTAAACAGGTGGTAATAGTGTGAAAAGTGTTTAAAACACAGAAACAGGTGGTGTCAGTTTGTTTGTTTGTGTTTGGGTGTGTGTGTATGTGTGTGTGTGTGTGTGTGTGTGTGTGTGTGTGTAGAAGACAGGTGTTACTGACCGGGATCTTGTTGGGGTGCTGCTCCCGTATCAGTCTGACATCATCTACTCGCTGCTCTGTGGAGAGAAAGTCACATGACCGATTATGTCCCCTTAGTAACCACCAACATTCTACACAGTGTAAACTGGACCCCCTGTCTGGTGTATTTTTAAATTCTGGGTTATCTGACTTACTAGTCAACTCTGTTTGCAATAAGTTCAGTTTCTGACAATGCTCAGGATTAAGCTTGTAAACAGACTCCATGAGGGTACGCAGCTACAGGAAGCCAAGAGGCTCAATTGTCTAACACTACAGCCCCGCCTACTCTGATGTTGACTTCCTCTTCTGTTGTTACACTCCCTCACTCACTGATTCTCCCTCTTGCTTGTTCTCACACACAGTTAGTAACTGTATCACGGCCAGCGCTGCAACCACCGCTTCCTGTGCTACATTTCATGAAAATCAAAGTGCGTAGCTCCACACCAGGGTGGGCCAAAATTATCTAATGAGACTGCAGTCAGTCAAAAGAGACTCTATGATCATGAGCCCTGACTCGCAGGCTAGGTGTAGAGATGCTAGGTGTAGAATTGCACCCCCCTCCCCACACACACACACACACAGCTGTTGCCCTAGAAGGAGATTGGAGGTCACTCTCTGGCCTATACTGATGACCCAGCGGCATAGGTAATGGGTAGAAAGTGTTCTCTATTTTTGGTTGTTTCTTACACTCCTATGAAAGAGGATTCTTTCTAGGGACATCAGGGTGTGGATAAGGATTAAGGAAACCAAGTTAATAACCAGATCTTTGAAAGGAGGTGGACCCTTTCAGGGTCACCTTCACATTCAACCCCATCCTTACCGTTCCACAGAGAGGGTGTCCCGTACACGATACATCGGCATAAGGTTCAACATTCGCTGCGAAGGCCCTATTCCTTAGTGATTGCTCTCTGCCTAGTTTGTTCTTCTACGTTTATATTTCCATCTATATATTTTCTGCTAATCTGCGTGTGTGTGTTATCGTTATCTTCTATGCTTCACTTGCCCGACTGAACTATGGGCTATAATCAAGAACCAACAGTTGCTACGACAACCAACAAAGCCTGCAGACCAAAACAAAAGCAAACAACTGACAACACAACACAAGAAACAAACAGTTCAATCTAACAGAGTTAACTTTGACATTTTGCCATTCACAATTTCCATTTCAGCTAGCCTAAACCCCAGGGATGTTTTCAATCCCCCCTGTTATCCTTAGAAGGACTGAGGTGTGCGCTTTCTTTTGTGAAATGGTTGTCCTGAGTGAGGGTTTTGTCCAGTGTTGATTTTGTAAAAACCAACTTCATCTCTGTCTTTTCAGTTCAGCAGTCACAACAAGGAAGACCTTTGTTTACCTTGGGCTGATCCATCCTAACATGACTCAGCATTTATAAGCAAACAAACAAAACCAAACATTTACTCACTTCCACCCGGAAGCTTAATAGTTTGATTAGATCATGAAGATCTGCAGCCAAATCTGCCTGACCTCCAGTCACCGAACCACACAGTTGTCAACAACGTTCCAATAGCAAAAATATTGGCCATGTCAACTCCCAACAACATTTTGTGAAAATGTGAAGAAAAATCTCGTGCTAACTCTGTTCCTGTTTTGAACAGGGAGCAGGAACAGATAGCACGTGGGAGCCCAACTGACGAACTCACGTGGTAATATTGCGCAAATTCCAAAACACAAATGGACCCAAAACCATGTAATGAGAGACCATGGCCGGCGCAATGGTTACATCATTTCTTCAAGAGCGACTGTACTGTAAGCTACTTTTTAACAGTCTGTTACATTATACAACATACCCGCAAGTGAATCCAGTCATACAACTGAAACACAAAAGTTGCTCAAGCTACGTTGTAGATTCCTAACCTTACGTCTGAAAATATGCGTCGATGCCTCATTAAGCCGTTCATAATTAAGCGTAACTTTCATTTTAACAGCAGGCCCTGTTCACCTCACAAATTGTCCCCATCCCCCAATCCTGCAGCCCTTGGCTGCCAGTCGCACGGGCCTGTCAGCTTCCAAAGCAGCCTGCTGTGTCTGAGGCTGAGCATCACACACACAAGACGGAAAAGCATCGCACTTTTCTTCTAACCGACTTTACTTTTCATTTGTGTTGATAGCTTGAAGGGCAGCAAATCAAGCCATCAATAAGGTTATACAATTGATCTGATTACTAGGCTGATACATGTACATCAAATGAAAAGAAATGTGTTAGGAAATAAACTAAGTTTCTCATAATTTAGGTTTTATTGGCGATGCACTAAATGTTACCCATCTACCAACTATGATGTCAAGGCAAAAGGCATTGAGGAATTAACACAAAAGGCTAACGCGTCACCGAGGAGCAGTATGGCTAACAGCCAGCTCCACAATGTAAACACAAATGTAGCTAGCTAATGTTATAACGTTAGCGAGTCAACACTAGTCAGAGACTAGGCAATCGACTTACAGTGTTATTCCCCAAACGACCAAGACACTCATTTTCAAATGCAGTTGCGTAAACAGAAATGCTAGAAAGGTCACGTTAACAGAGGACAACGTTAAAGCAAATGTCATTCCAGCTCGCACAAATTCTTCGAGGGCGAAAACAGAGTCGTAAACAACAACTTCAGCTAATGCGCCAGCTAGCTATCTAGCTTAGAATCCAGCGAGGGTTCCTTTTTCAAAAGAACTATCGATAGCTAAGGTACATACCAAATGTCCTTCTTTGTTTGAAGGTCTTTTCTGAAGGCATGTTGGAAATTATTTCAGAGAAACGATATTATATTTACAAGCTGCGTGAATACTGGAGATGGGTTAACCACGAATGCTGTTAGAGGTTGAACTGTACTGCGTCCCGTGGAGGCTTTGCCTTCACCACTGCTGAAGTCCACCTTAAATCTACCTTCAACAGCAAAACAAACCAGTCAGCTGATCTCTGACGTCACGTCTTATCTTTACGTCGCTTCATGCATATCCAAGTTGTGCCCAACCAAACAAACTATTAGGTCAGTCATAAAGCTCGAAAAGATAATCGAAGCTAACTTGTATTAACGTAGCCTATTTACTGTGGCAGTTTAACTATTTTTTTAATTACCATTGTGCATTATATGATGAAAGCCTCACATTTGTCCGAAAACACTGACAAAGGGGTTTTAACCAGACTTAGAAAATGGTGGGGCTTCAAATAGGGTCCCCAGATGAGGATTTTATTCCATGTTATATGATTTTCAAGCATACATAGTAACATAAGTATATTTAGGCAATATAGCATGAGTGGGAGTGGGGTAGGTAAGGGATAATCCCACGGGTGGTGTTCGGCCGTAGCCACCGAGGCCCATTGTCAACGTCTTGGTTTGGAATTTTAAGAATTTTGAATTAACGGTTATCATCAATGTGAATTTTTCATCGCAGAGTGATTTATTATTAGCTGTGAAAAGTCCCGTAACTGTAGGTATGTTGACGAATAACCTATAGCATGGAACGTCTCTTGTCCAATCAGAAACAGCTAAATTACACAATAGAACCCAATTGTTTTATGAACAAGGATAATTAAGCAATATAGCACGAGTGGGAGTGGGGTAGGTAAGGGATAATCCCATGGGTGGTGTTCGGCCGTAGCCACCGAGGCCGCAGGCCGAGTGGCGTAGGCAACAACAACCGTGCGATTTTCCCTTACCTACCCCACTCCCACGAGTGCTATATTGCTTTTATAAAACAATTCTACCGTCAACAAATTAACATTTCAACACGGTTATCATCAACGCAAATTTTTCATCGCGGAGTGATTTATTATTAGTTGTGAAAAGTCCCGTAACTGTTGGTATGTTGACGAATAACCTATAGCATGGAACGTCTCTCGTCCAATCAGAAACAGCTAAATTACGCGATAGAACCCAATTGTTTTATAAGTAAGGGATAATGTATAGAACGCAGGTCATTGTCGGGAAAATAAGCCCCAACAGGGCGAAGTGTTGCTTCACCCTGAAGGGGCTTATTTTCCCGACAATGACCGGCGTTCTATACATTATCCCGCTTATTATACGGCTACTTGCCAACACGAAAAAATTACTTCACACAGTGTGTTTTCTTTACAATTTATTTGTTACAATTAGTATTAAAAAGCTGAGAAAGCAGAGAAATAGTTCGTCAAAGACGTTGAACTTCAAACATTGAACAAACATTCTTTAGAACACAGCTGCTCAACCGTCCGCTGAAACTCCATTGAAAAGTTACCGGACTACTTGCGGAGTGCTACGAAAGACGTGAATCAGAGGCAAAAAGGCCACTTTCCTTGACAGCGGTCATTATTGCATAGCAACGGTCTGCTATCGGTTAATAACGGACCGCAGAACGTTGGGAAGCCCCATTCAAGTGAATGGAGCATTCTACAGCATTGAGAAGAGCCGTGTAATAATAGTTTATAACATTTACATTTAGTCATTTAGCAGACTCTTTTGTCCAAAGCGATGTATAAGGGTGAGAACAGTCAAGCTACGAGTAATAGAGACCTAGCGTAACAATATAACCCGAGCAGTTAATAAATATCTGACATTCACATGACTGTATACCACCAAAATGAACTTAGGCATGACCTGGCATTGTCAGGCCTTCAGAAAGCCTTAAGGACAGTACCTTGGGCCTCAGCCCCTCACCATAGTTCATATTGATGGTATATGGTGCAAAGGACTGTGCCAAAAAAAAAATGTAAGAACAGCCTTTACAGCATGACATCACCAAATATATCGACAAAAATGCAGCTTTTATGAGTATAAACTGTGCTATCATTGGTGTTTACAAGGGAAGTCTGTTGGCTTTTAGCTAGTTAGCTTGCTTTTTTAAGACAAAATCTCCTTGCCTCCTCCTGCTTTCAGAATTAATGAAAGGTTCACTTGTAGTCCACATGGTATACCATTAAGAAGTCGATATTTTCCAACACTGGAATTATCATTGCTACAGCAACCAATAGAGAAACCTTCAATGGCAAAAGCAATACACTAGGCATAGATTAAATGATCCCTTGAGCAAAATAGTGTGCAACATAACATTTCCCAATTGATTTAGCATTCACATTTTAGGGTATAAACTGTATACATATTTTTAAACCTTTTTTATCTGTTACATTTTTACCTGTTCATTATCTTCATTGATTCCCATTATTTTCTTTCAAAGACCCATTCAAACAGACAGCATTAAATAAAATGGGGTTGATGGGTCGATGCAATTCATCATCAATGTAAGCCAAGATAATTTGTGTCTTTTGATTCAGGATGTGTTTAAATCTCTACTTATGTTATTGTGTATTTTCACATAACCATATATAACATGGGATAAAATCTCGTCTGGCAGCCATTTATCAAAATAGGATCCATGGACCTCTGGGGAAATCTCGGAGTTAGGTTTGACTCTCACCTGAACTTTAATGATCATATAAAACACCTGTGCAAAACCTCTTTTTATCATCTAAGAAACATCTCCAAACTCCGCCCCACTTTAACCCTATCAGATGCAGAGAAGCTTGTCCACGCCTTTATCTCCTCAAGACTGGACTATTGTAATTCACTCTTCTATGGGATCACTGGCAAGAACATCCAGAAGCTGCAATACATCCAAAACAGCGCTGCCAGGATTCTGATGAAGGTCCGGAAATATGAGCACATAACACCAATATTACACTCACTACACTGGCACCTGTCTCTTTCCGGATAGACTACAAAGTCCTTATAATCACCCATACATGCATAAATGGACATGCACCTCCCTACCTGCAAGAATTAATTACTCCCCAAACCTCCACCTGCACCCTCAGGTCTTCAAACAGCTTGCTCCTCCGCGTCCCCAAAACCAAGCGTCGCACCATGGGCGACCGGGCCTTTTGCTCGGCAGCGCCACATTTATGGAACAGCCTCCCTGACCACCTAAGGGCAACTCAGACGCTGGATTCCTTTAAAGCTGGACTTAAGACTTTTTTATTCAGGAAGGCATTTCTGGCCTTCTGTTGAATCTTTTCTGTTATGCTTATGTTAATATTTAAATTTGTTTTTAATTTTATTGTATTATTATAGTTATTTTCTAATATGTAGGCACTCTGAGATTCCTTTGAATGAAAAGTGCTTTAAAAATAAAATGAATTATTATTATTATTATTGATTGAAGCGTCTCCTTTTCTAAATCTCTTCAGAACTCTTTTGTTTTTCTACCAAATTTTATGCTTTTTTCATAAAATGCACAATTGTTATGCCAAACTATCCTACTATAATGCCATTATTAGAGTTTGCTTTTGATCTCAACAACGCCAAGCCCAAATGATAGGTCTACATATACTCAAAAGTTTAGAAACACAAATCTAAAAGTTTAGAGATTCTGTATTTCTGGAAAGAAATGTAACATAGGTTAATGTTGTATATGACTGATTTTAAATACATAAAAGACTAATTGTCTGCAGCTATCACTCCTGTGTTTCAGTGGCACATGATATTAACTTATCCTAAATTATAATTAATATTTAAATATAGTTAAAAAGGCTAATTCATCATTATAAAACCATTTTGCAATAAAGTTTGCACAGCTGGAAACTGTTGTGCGGTTTGAAGAAGTGAAACTGAAAAACTACTTTGGTTTTGATTATGGTCTAAAAATTGTCAGTAAGAAAGAGCTTTTGTTTGTCCATTGTGGTTCTCCGAAATGAACGCTATTCCATGCATTAAAACTGCCATGATACTGAAGATATCTTACCAATGCTACAGCCTTCCCAGAACAGTCCAAACTGGCTTTAACCAGGATAGAACCGTGAGGCTCCAGGGCACAACTGTGCAGGAGAATGAAAACATCAGACCCTCCAACCTTCAGTTTGAGAAACAGATGCCTCACAGGTCCTCAGCTGGCAGCAGGCACGTGCAAAGACATTTTGGGGGGCAGGTGCTCAAACCAAAAAAAGGGCACCCATCGCTAAAATTAATAATAATAAATAAACAAATAAAATATGTTTGTTAACAAACTAACTCAAATTATCAAATTAATTAAATAAATGAATAACATGCACAAACAGAGGCCATATTGTAAAACCAAATAGTATGTTAAATAATCAAAAATATGGGCTGTCATGCCGTGTATTGCCCTCCTCGCTGGTCTGATACAGATCTGTATTGCCCTCTGACGTCATTTTTGAAAATGAGCGATATTGATAGACATCAACAGTCATGAGGAAATTCAGAAGCAGTGAAAATGTGTTATTGAAAGTGATGATGAAGACTAGAAACTATAGTTTGAATCACTTGTGTTGTTATTTTACTGTAAATTAAAGCCATTGTACCTGAGCTGTGTTGTACGTTTTCTATTGATCACTGTAACTTGAAGTTAGCAATTGGTTACGCAACACATTGTGTCGTGAGAAGACATGAGAGTCGAACAAAATTCCATGTGTTCTATTATCAATTACCATTTATTTTCATTTACAAAATGATAGGAGTGAAAATGCCATTTAATAAACAGCTTACTAAGCTCGACCGTTCGGTCATGCCGGGAGGTATCAAAAACATTAAAGCCTCAGTCTGATATTTTCCGGCATGACCTCACTCTCGGTAAGTAAGTAGTTATTACAAGTGGTGTTTTTTCTTGCGTTTACTCGTTTGACCCTCTGCAATTACTCATACAAGATTTATCGTTGTAAAACTTGAACAGACAAAACTAAGAGATACATACCACATACGTCAATGTGGCATAAGGATAGCATGACACAGAGAGCTAGCATTGTTTAGCTGGTATTTTCTAGCTGTGAATTTTTGTGACATTTATCAGCACTGCATGAGCTCTAAGTGGTGGAGGGAGGGGCGCGATGGGGGCTTGTGAGTGCAGCGGAGCATGTCAGGGCGAAATTCTCACAAGAACTCAAATAGATGCCCCGTCAGGTATCAAAACACACTTGGGGGGAATTGATGACCGAGAGAGTAATTTGTATTCTTAAATACTGATGAATAAAGAAAAAATTGCTCACCAGCAGAAGGTGCACTTTACTCATCCAGGGCAAAAGGGCAGGTGCTTGAGCACCTCTAGGGGTCTATCTGTACACGTGCCTGGCTGGCAGCAACATGAAATAGTATACCCACAAAACACCAGTTGTATCTTCAGCAGTGAGGAGTCTCAGCCTCTGCCTCTGCCAGAGTTACAAAGAAAAAGCCATGTCCAAGACTGGCCAATAAAAGGAAAAGAAAATGGGCAAAAGAATTCAGACACTGGGTGGGAGATTACTGAAAATAAAATGGAGGTGTTGAGGTGTTGATCACACAGATCATTCAATGAACATGATCATACAGTAGAAACTTTGTGGGACACAGAACAAATGAAACAAATTGGACAGTTTAGGGGCCTGTGGTGCTTGTAAAGTATGTAATTTGTAAAGTATGTAACTTGTACAGCGAAAAAGGATTTTCTTTTTACTTCGCCTTGCCATACCCTAGAGCCAATTTCATTCTATGACAGGACAATGACCCAAAACACTGATCCAGATTATGCACAACCTATTTAGGGAAGATGCAGTCAAGCTATCATTTCTCAAAGTTGGTAATTGTGTCAAATGGAGAATTCTTTGATTAAAGCCGTTTAACGCACTGGATTATTTCAAACCATCTTGTTGGATACATTGCCTCTGACGACAAGACTGAACTAGCCCAGAGGTAGGCCAGAGGTATTCTTTTTTTTAATATATTTCATGAAAGTATCCTCATTTGTTCATTCAAACCATAGTTATGACTGGCTTCATGCTTATGTCAGACTAATAGTGTACGTATAAAAGTGTTGGGTAGCGTCAAACCTTTCACTGGATGGCAGAGCAGGCCTAACGGTCAAATGAGAGTACACACCTTCGGACAGCTTGTCAAAACTTTGGTTGAGGATGGATTGCAGAAGGGTGAACAGTTTGTGATTGGGGTGAGAGGTGTCTCTGATGATGCCTTTTGCCCTGCAGAGTCAGTTTTGGTAGATGTCCTCCCGGCTGTGCAGCTCGGCACCGGTGATCCATTGTATAGTTTTCACTATTTTTGTATAGTTTTCACAGGGCCTTACGGTCTGTGATAGAGCAGTCACCCTACCACACTTAGATGCAGTTGGTGATGTCCACCAGTATCTAGGAATACAGGCAAACTTATTTTCAGCTTTTCCTGTTATTAGTTGAGTTGGAATTTTTCTACCTCGTCTTCTTTGACTTTCACCTTTAAAACGGGAAGAAATATTTTAAAACCCACAGATTTGTAGACTAATTCCTCCCCTATTTGCAAAAAATGTGCCCATTCATTTAAAATCCTTTCCATCAGTTCAGCTATTCATAACAAAAGATATGTTAATCTTTGCCCCCATTTTCTAAAGTGGACAATTACATGTTGGGAACAGATTACAAATCCTTCATAAACTGAGGGAATAGATTATAACCCAGTGGGTTTGGCAACCACTGATATCAAGCAGCCTGGGTGCCATCCGTTTTGTACGCGCTCCACTGATTGCTGCGTTCTCGCTGTTTTTTTCAGCGAGAACGCAGCAATCAGTGGAGCGCGTACAAAACGGATGGCACCCAGGCTATCAAGCAACAGCGTAAAGGGTGCCATTAGAAATGATTGTGGTACTGGCCACTAGAGGACAGCAAAGCATCTGGTGGCACTACACATTGCACTGATCTGGGTACTGCCTATATATCACTATAAAATGGTTCTGGTTGAGCTTAGTTAGTGGAAATTTCCAAAACTGATTTTTTTTCATGTGAATAGGTTTGATTTGTTGGAGGCAAAATTGAAGAAAAGTTCGTTTTTACGAGGTCATATCATTTGACATGAAACCTAAACATGCCTGACCATGGCTTAAAAATGCTTACTTATGTCAAATTTCAGAGAGTTACTAACCTTGACATGTAGCAGTTAGGTTCTTTAGGGGTCCTTCTCCGTGACATGATCTTCTGGCACAATATTTACAAAATGGCTCCTAAAATTTCAAGAGGTTGACTTGGCAGACACGAATCCCCACATTAATTAAAATATTCCAAACATTTATTACTATTATTTAGTATTAAAAAGTACTTGTGTAGGATTTTGCCAAAGTATACCAGAGGCCATTTTGAAGAGAATTTCAGGAAGTTTTATTACTTGTTACTACGTTTTTCTCTTAATTTTCTCACAAAAATGGATAAAAGCAATACTTTTAAAATTGGTCTTTAAGAAAATTATGTTTGAAAGTGATGTGATAGATAATTCTCAAATTAGCCTAAATGTGGGTGAGTGGGATAATTTCAAAACCAATGTGTGCTGGTGCTGATGTACAGGGGAAACAGCAGTGGTGAATGGGCTTTTGTCAGGTTATGAGTGGGTAGAGGAAGGACTGTATTGTTTGTAGTTGACTTCAGTCATGCCATGGGGCAACCTCTTAAAACTTTGTTTGGGGATGGCACTAATAAATGGCACTAAACTAACAGATAGCCTCTGACAAGGCACTCCACCAAGCTTTTGTTTTTGTCAGAGGAGCTCCCACCATGACTCATTATGCCAAAAAGAGTTGGAATTACAACTCCTTCTTTGCCTTTCGCGGTATAGGTTTATTGGTTTGGTTTAACCAGCTAATTGTTCCTACCCACATTTAGCCTAAGCACATATATGGATGTGTCCATATATATATATTGTCACGACCCAGCTGGGTTTGCCCCGCCTCCTGCTATCAGTGCTCTCTGTTTTCACAGCTGGGTAGCAGAGTCTGTGCAGGTGCCCGCAGGTGTGCAAAGTGAGGGCTTGATGAGCTCCACCATAAATGGGCCTTGGCGTAGTGTGCATGACAGGGACGTGCACAGGAGTGGGCTAAGGTTGCTCGGGCAACTGCCCGTTTGCCCTCCTCGACTGAAGTTGCCCCTCCGAATGAAATGTATATATATTTGTGATCAGGGGACTGGGGCATGGCAGCAACGGTTAGTGAGAGATTAAAATGATATTGGCAAAATTTGCGGGGACAAAAATGAATGTGTTGCCCCTTTTTTCCAGGGCAGAGCAACTGCCCTTCAAAATTCCTGTGCACATCCCTGGTGCAGGGAGCTTATTTTTTCTTGACTCGTCGTTTATGTTTGTTTGTTTGGAAATATGTACACCCATTAGACACCTACTTGCACTACCCTTCTATTTCTGGCAATTATACTGACTTTTCTATTATACTTTAATAAATGTCCTTTGATTATTACAACCTTGTGTGTGGAACTGCCGTTCATGTTCATGCATAGAGCCGTGTATGTAACAATATGAATATATATATTGTAGTACATGTATGACCATTTACAGTAGGTCAAACCATAAATAATGTGAGTTAAATGTAAAGAAATACAGAACAGGCCCAATGCAATTCTTTAAAATGGATGAAACAGCAAGATTGTGTTGCTGTGTTGTGGCTCCATAATCGAATTTGCCCTAGCACCAAATATAATTAATCAGTTACCTTAATGAATATTAAAAGGAGTAGACATCATATTAAATGTGGATTGTTTTAGTTTTGCATGAGGGGCACGTAGGTTTGTGGCTTGCAGCAATTATAAAATTATTATTGCATAAAACCATAGCAACAAACCGAGTGAGTGTTCAAGATGATGTTGTATTGAACAACGGTTGTCAATCAACGACTCTTTGGGGAAACGACCCCTAGATCTGCTCTAGTGTTAGCAGCTGTCTGTTAAAGCCCACTCTGCTGTATACATTATATATCTCCCCAGTACATCTCGCTTTCATTGTACCTGCTGAGACCATGTCAGAATGGACTGGAGGGCCGTGATGATGAGCAGCAAGCTGCAGCAGGTGTCAAGTCTCTCCAGGAAGGCATCCACAGGGGTCTGAAGCCTGTGGCTTGCCCCTCCTGAACTCCTACGCTTCTATGTTGCTCATTATAATCACTCATGCAGATATTCAGTCCATCATACTGGCTCTGGAAATACGACATTATGGTTCACTGGGCATATACTGCATCATATGGTAACTTACCCAGATAACTACATCAGACAGAACCTGTTTTTGAGCACATTAGACTTTGCTTTCTCTATATGTTGTATTTGAAATGTAGAAAGACCTGAAAGATTTTGGTACATTTTGAACAGGATGTTGAATGAGTGGTGTTTTTGTGTCTCTGCCTACATGCAAAGCATCTGCTTGACCTTTACAGGACTCTGCTCCGTGTGACCTACACCTCCTTACTGTGATCTACATAGCTCATTTCACTTAGCGTCTGAAGAAGTCATACTTTTACTTGCCTGCAATCTGCCATTGCAAGATCATTTCCATTCTTCAGATATCGGTGGAGGTAAGGCAAATGATCCCTGCCTAATGTCTAACATCACTCCTATTAATGCTTCAGTAATCATGTCATGCTGAAATAGTCTGTTTGTGTATAAGTTCAGCTACACATAAATAGCTAACTCTTGTTTCCCTTTCAGCCCCACACTTAGAGCTCATAGTCATGTGGAATGAATTAAAGTAACACAGTCCTCATGCTACTTGGACATACATGACTGTTCTCCCCTCTGTCTTCTTGTTCAAAACCACTGTTGGTAGTCCTGACTGTGTAATTAGATTTGATAATTCGAGGCAATTCTACCCACTACAACCTCGTGTTTGTCTTGATTCCACAAAAGTGAAACTACTCCCAACCCTAACAGTACTTGAATATGTCGTCCTCAGTTTTGTTGGTTATGTATTAGCCTACTTGAATATGTCGTCCTCAGTTTTGTTGGTTATGTATTAGCCTACTTGAATATGTCTTCCTCAGTTTTGTTGGTTATGTATTAGCCTCATTAAAATGAATGGAAGGAGGAAAGTGCCATTTGTGTAAATTATGGGCAATGTTGCAACTGTGTCACTGTCTCTGCCCCCACCATCGGCACCCTCATGCCCATCAGATGGATGGCAGGGCTGTTGGTGCTCAGGACTCTAGCGTGGCAGCTGCGCTGTGGAAAGGGTTCTTGGTTGGGATCAGCTGCCAGGCTCTCAGCCTTCGCTCCCTCATATGCATGGTGCAAAACATACATCTTGCCAAGACATCTCATTTTTAATGTCTATTTGTCTTTGTCCCCCCGTATTCACATTTACATGCAATTTGAGAGTTCAACATACAGCCTAGTCATTTTAAAGAAGGTTCTTTAAGTGTTCTTTTTGATAGAGTTGACTGGCTTTGCATTTCAAGAAGAGTTCTACAACGGACTGTTCATCTGGGGGGGGGGGGGGGGGGGTTGTGAGTAAAACCTTCATCATAATCATCAGGAATCATAATTCTAAGTATGAAAAAGACTTTCTACAAAACAAACAGAAAATGAAGATGTCAGTCATTACCTTCAGCTCCCATTTATGAGACCCAGGCAAAAGCCTCATTGTGTAGAGACACAAAGCACCATCATGTTAGATGCAACAATAAGACTCGAGGTCTGTGGCTCAGAAGGCAGAGCAGATGCCTGGGGGATGGCTATGGCTACGCTTCCACCTGGTTGCAATCAGAAGAATCCTTGAGCAAGACACTGAAACCCCCCACAGTGCCCAGCAGTGAGAAATAAGACCTTGCATAGCAGCCCCCATCACTGGAATTTGTCCCTTTTTTGAGTATTCTCAGAATAGACTAGGATTGAACTAATTCACTCTATTTAATATGAAGTGCATTACTACAGCATCCTACTTCTGCATGAGAGAGCTGTGCTTAACATTCCCCACAGACCTGAGGAAGAGGAGGCACGAAGGCTGAGAGGAAGAAGAACTCATTCTGCTGCCGGAGGCCACCGCCACTCATTCAGCAGGGGGGTTGCCATGGCAGTAACCATGGAAACATCCTACACCATTCGCAGCGAGTTTGAGGTACCACCCACTCCCATTGTCACGGCTGCTGATGCATATTCATATCCAGGCAAAAGAGCTCTTGATTAGGGCCATTTTGGTATCATCCAGTGTTGTATACACGCAATAAAGCACACACACACGCACACACAATCATGTACACAAATGCACACATAGTACATCACCAGAGGAAACCATTCACTCACAATTCAACTTTTAAAGTCAATGGAGCGGGTCTCAACCTTGACGGATGAATTAATTCGGTTTAATTGGTGCAATATTAGGGAATCTGCAGGTTTCATAGCAACATGTTTAAATAGCTGGTCTCATTTTAATAGGTTTCCTGCAAATGTGTTTTTGCCACGCTGAAAAGGCACCCAATGAAGTGACACACTGCTGGTCATACTATTGTAAGAGTTTAATGGGCAGTGGGATGCAAACATAGATGCACAAGCAGAGTAATGGGAGTCTGCAATGTGTGGTGTATATGTGTATTCATTGCAATGATTTACCATAACTCTTATTTAATGTAAATACAAACTCATGTGTGTTAATGGCTTACAAATCTTGCCTATAGGGTGAGTATCTGTAATATAACCGCCTGCTTTGATATATACGTACCGTTAATATATAAAAAAAAACATAATGGTGAAATAACTGAAAACCTTATACTAGTGTCTATGCAAGCGTACTGTAGCTCACTCACACTCACCTTGTGTTCCGTGTTAGTCTGAAAGCCACTATCCCAATGGGACACTGTCCTTGTGAGACAAGCAAGAGAGAGAACAGGAACAGGAACAGGGTCCAGAGAAAGTGCTGAGGGGCGGATGGGACGGGCAGTGGAGTTGGGGTCTTGTGGCACATAGTGTGCAGTTTGCGCTCATGGAAGCAGGTTGCCGAGATATGTGTGCAGTTACAAGGTTTGAAGGTAGGCAATTGACCCAGCTCACTGAGGTAGACTGTGACTTGTTGTCGGGTGGCTGAAATTACAACAACAAAATCACTAGTCTTCCACAGCGTGCCAGACCATAAGCTCAGTGTTCGTGCCACAGGCCACACAGCACATTTTCGGTTTCGTCTTTGCCTATGGAAAAAAACACAACATGCTTGATGAGCATATTGGAATCACATACACTGTTTGTTAGACTGTTATACTATCACTCATACATCTATACATTTCACTTTTTGCAACATAAGACTTGCTAACTAGTGGTCATGTTGTAGCAAGTAACACCAATTGATGATAATATCTACAGGTAAAAGTGTACGCTGCTTGACACATACATACACAGGCACGCGTGTGTGTTCTCTCAAATGTCCAAACACATTCTTGCACTAATATTTTATTCATGTTCCCTTGGAGGGAAGATACAGTGTGGAGGCTCAAACAATACAGACATAAGCACTTCCACCTCATAGAGCATACTGCAGAGCAGTAAAGGAAAATATATCTAGCTCATCACACCGACAAACACACACGCACAAACAAAACCTCCCTTAGACACCTAAGAACACACAAAACACACCCACTGATCACCACAAATCACATACACTTGCATACACTTTTCCTACGAAAACACAAGTGAAGAACACACACCTTATGGCATGCTTGACAGAATGTAGCTTTTTCTTGATTACCATATCACAAACTTCAAATCAGTGCAACATTGACGTCTGCTGTTGTCGCCAAGATGTCTAGAGTCTACAGGAAGTGAGAGCAAACAGCTCACAGATGTCAGAGTAGTCTCACACACACACACACACACACTTACATGCTCACACACAGACCACCAAATGACCGCTCTTCTCTCTGAGCCAAACTCAAATGTGAGTCTCAGCCTCACCCCAGGATTTCAGTCAACAGGTATGAAAAGGCTTTCTGGAAAAAATTAGAGGGTACGTCGTTCACAGTGTCATCATCACAGCTGTAGGGTCTTAGGTTTGAGCGGAGACATCAGCAAAATGTGATTTCAGAGTTGTTCCGTTTTCAGAGCGCCTGTCAGACAGCAGTGCAGCATCACCGGCCTCTGCTGCTGATGACAGGGAGGGAGAGGATGGGTGGCGTGGCGAGGGTGAGGGCCAGCAGAAGAGGGCTAGAGTTACAGCAGGACATTCATTTTGCATAAGGAGCCGCTCGACTTCACCCAAACAAAGACAGCGCAACAATCGGTCCGCAACGCGGTGCAGCCGCCCTGGCACATAAGGGGAAGACTGACAAACGTGCGATTCCTGAGCCACTGGAGGAAAGAGAGAGAAAGAGAGAGAGAGAGAGAGAGAGAGAGAGAGAGCTCCATCAGAGCTCCTGCCATTCAGCTGGGTGAGCTATTATTGCCCGACACCAGGCCTAACAAGGCAAATTAGTCCTGGATCAGTCATGCTCCCCCATTAAAAAAACATATCAGCTATAATAGGCTCCTCAGCTAATATGAATAAAATGGAGCCCCCTTATTGTTTTCTGAGGAGCTGTGCCTGGGCGTGCATGCTCTCAGGGAGTTACAGCAGATTCAGGACAGAGAGGGGGGAGGTGGAAAAGGAGGCGAGAATACAGCTCCTTCTCATCCTCATACCGCGAGCCTGCAAGAGGAAATAATGGCTTCCGCTGGTGAATAGTAATGCTTTATTAGAGACAGTTAAATTATACTCTCCAGTTTGGGGCCGTCTCAATCAGAGAGATGAGATGCGGAGTGTGCGAGTGAGTGAACGAACGAACGAACGAACAAGCGGGATGCAGATAATGACAAGGGCGCTGTGCTCTCACTCCCCGGACTGACTGAATTAGGGCTAATGTCCAATTACAGCACAGCAGCCGTTTGCCGAAAGGTGTCACATTGGGGGTGGGTCGGCAATTCGTCTAAACAGCTCATTAGAGGGGTCAGTCACCAGCAGGTCCTGCCACGCTACATAGGGGAAGCGCTTGAACCACAGCAGTGATATGTATCGGTTTTTCAGCGGGTCAGCCACTGGGCTACCACCAGTTCCTGTTGGTCTGCAGCTGGTCAGTTCATCTCCTGTTGATCTGCTGCTGGTCTGCCACTGGTGTGTTACTGATACGGACTCTGCTGTGGCCTCTACTGCCATCTGCTTCAATATCAAATCATTCGGTGACTACAGGACACGTTCTCATCATTCATATTAGCAATGGCGCACACAGAATGTGGTGTGATTATTAGAAGTGCTTGGTTGTTTAATGTGTAGTAACTAACATTATATGTTGAGGGATTATTTGCAAGAATTGGGAATCTTAAATACCGCCAGGTTTCCCATGACATTAAAGGGAGAATACCCATGACATTCCCAGAATGTCAAAGGGTGTAATGATACCATCTTTTTCATTCATAAATTATTTTGAAAATTACCATTTGTATGACATCTGGCACTTTCGCCATTTCCCCCTCATTTGCACATGAAATTCGTAAAAATCATTTCATAGAAGTACATGATATCACCTGTTTTAGTCTGATGGTAAATTTCCACAGGGCACTGGAATGTTTCAAAGAATATATTTTAGCTATTGGATCAGATTCTGGTAAGTAACATGGTTCGTATTTAACTCAACTGGCCATAAATGTTTTATAAGAGTTTAATCAGAAGCATTACCTTTCAAAATAGATTAATAAAAGATACAGAAGTGGCAGTTGTTCAAAAGAGCAGTATAGAGTAGTAACTAGTACATGCCACCTTTTCTGAAGAACTGACTACTTGTATTTTCCACTTGCAGCCCGTTTATATCGACAACCTCACAGCCTATGTGTTTTTACAGTCTATTGTCAAACTGAAAATTTGGATTAAATGAAAAGGATCAATTTGAAAGGGTCTGCAAATAGATCTTTGTGGTCTCAAATAGCCTATCGTCAAACTCTGAAAGGATCTAATCAGTTTAGGGCTGTCTTCCATCCTTCTTGGCAAAATGTCATGTTGGAGGCAACTGAAAGCTGCACCATACATGGCTGACTGTCAGTAGTGTGGCCAAATGTTACAAATTCCCTTCTCCAATTAGCACTACAGCAGTGGAACCGCACTGACTGTCGAAATCTGATGCCTTTTACATTTTCTGAGAGAAGAACTGGTCAAAAATACAGATTGTTGACATTTTTGTAATTTTACGGAATTGATCTATTAATTAATTTAAACCAAATTTTTATTGATTCATTGATGAAATTCAAATGTTGGTGTTACACGCAGCTCTGTTTTTTGTGTGTCAATTTTGCTTTCCGTTATTGATTTTTAGTGGGCAAATTATACCACACTTACATGGCCACTTTTTTGGGATAGTTTAAATAAAACACAGTGGAAATGATCTACAGAATGATCTAACAGTCATCCCCAGTGTATCTTTTGTGAGTGAGCCCATAGATTAAAGCAGATTCCGAGAGGTTTATGGACATGGCCCTTTTTTGTGTGATGTGATTAGTAGCCATGCAGTATAACTTTTAGTGTCTGTGCATGATGCCATTATTACCACTGTCCCACTAGTGATTATTTTCACTGTAAACATACAAGAAGAGGGCAGTCTTTCTGTCCGACCAAGTGATCCAGGCGAAATGTAGCTAACTGGAACTTCTGAGAGCACAAGATTTCTGTTAATTGCCTTAAGAGGTGGGGGTGGGGTGCATGTCGAGCTCCACTTAATTACCTGTGCGCTCTCTCACCCAGGCGTGTGGCAGGTGCTGCCTTTCAGCTGCACCGCCAGGGAGTGAGCTTCAGCTTGCGACTCACTCTGCCACATCACACCAGATCAGAGCCAGATCAGAGCCAGACCTGTTCCAGATCAGAACCAGATCAGAACCAGATCTGAGCCAGATCACAGCCAGATCACAGCCAGACCTGTTCCAGAAGGCAGTGGTATCTGGGCGGTCTGGCTCCATTGTGTGACATAGGAGGAGTGCGACCGGGGTGGTTTTACAATATTCCAAAACTAGTTCTGCACCTGAATGAAAACCACTTCCCAACACCATTAGCTGATAGTTTTGGAAACAGACAAAATCAACCTCAAACAAATCCTATGGATGTCCATGAACCCCCCCCAAAAATGTATGTCTTTGAGGCCTTATTAGGACTTATATTTACCAAGTTTGTCACAAACACAACATTCAAATAGTCTTTAACAAGGATAAAAAACATCCTACTTTAGATTCTCAGAAAGAACTGAACACTGGCCTGACCCTCCACCCTGCCACCACCTGTTGTAATCTGAATTCATTTTAATTTAATTTCAAGCCTCTCTGGTAGATCGTATATGACAACTGAATGATGACATGTTCTCGTGGCATTCTAAGATCCTTTGGATCTCAAGGTCTTGTGGGTATGAATGCATGCGGGATAGAAATATAATGGAGTGACAGCCCCTGTTCTCCCAGAGAATGTAAGCAACACTCACTCTCAGCTTCACTCCCGCCTCAGTTCCACATCACAGTCTGAGACCTTGAAAGATAAACACAAGCTGTCAGGCAGCTGAAGGGGAAAAAAGTGAACTTAAAGAACGGGTAATGAAAAGATTTTAAAGTGAAAGCAGCAAAATACATGTACATGTACCATCATACCATCATTTTGAAACTGGAGAAGCTAATCTGAGCTGAAAGTATGTCTCATGACATAAATGACAACCCCCCCCCCCCAAAAAAAAAAGCACTTCAAAGCTTGATATAACATTCTCAACGTATATGTTCATACTACATTCTACTCTCTCACCTAAGGCTCTCACCCCCCCCCCCCCCCCCCACACACACACACACCATTGTGTCACACACCTCGCTCCCCTGCATCACACTGTCTATCTTTCTCCCATTCTCTTTCTCTTTCTCCCAGATATCACACAACTCAATCACACATGCACACCTTTCTCATACACACACCATTCTTTCACACACATATCACACCTCCATGCATGTCTCTCTTTCACACACACACACACACACACACACACACACACACACACACACACACACACACACACACACACACACACACACACACACACACACACACACACACACACACACACACACACACACTCACACACACATACATGAACATGCACACCCCCCTGAACTGCATAAACATGCCTACAGAAAAGAACACTTTGCTGAATGCTATTGTGAGTAGTATGAGTTTTAGAGTGTGTGTGTGTGTGTTTTTTTGTTAAGGTTAGCAAATGTCCCTTACTGTTTGCCAATGATCTGTGAGTTCCGTTTGATTACTTGCCTACTGACTGGTTAGTATACATTTCTTTCACATGGCCGAGTCTATCCAGGCTTTATATTACTGTATAATTACAAACAGTTCAATCCAACACCCCTACACCCAACAGCCTATGGCCCATAGGCAACACCCTCCAGCCACCTTCCGAGAGCAAAGGAAGCAAACCTATTGAACACCTTCCAGGTGGGGCAAATGCAAATACAATGGCACCTGCAAAATCCCAGTCCTGATGGCGATTCCACAACTAGATACTATTTTCCAATTAAATTATAATTGGTCAAATAGAATACGCATTATTAAACTGAAGAAGCACCAACATATTATGACATTATTAAAAAAAAAAAAAGTGGTCTATATCCAACTCTTACATTCAACATGCCAGTAGTCTTGAATATTACAACGATTTGCTGGACAAGCAGCATCTGTAACACTTCTAGAAAATGACACTGTAACCATACATACTCACATCTCTCTCACACTTGCATCACTTCAACACTCACTACATTCCCCTGAGCTCATTCTCTCTCTCTCTCTCTCTCTCTCTCTCTCTCTCTCTCTCTCTCTCTCTCTCTCTCTCTCTCTCTCTCTCACACACACACACACACACACACACACAAACACTCACCGCCATCACACAACTGGCACACTCACTAAATTCACATAATTTCACACACACACACACACACACACACACACACACCATATCAGGGGTAGCCAAAGGCACTCCTGACAGCTGCTCTGGTGTGGTGACGCTAAGGGTCTGCTGACACAGGCCCTCTGGACAAACACCCGTATCTCTCCTCAGTGGCCGATTTGCTTGGCCTTTGTACCTTCACGACTGGCTGCACTGATACCGAATGTATTTTGTTTGCTGTTGACTCCTTTAAAAAAAGCTGTCGGGGATGATAATGAGCGGAGCGTCTGGTTGACGGTCGGGTTTCGTGAGGCTGCAGAGACCTGAAAACAGCTGTTGCGCCTACGCTGTTGCTCCTACGTCTGTTGTGATGCTACCCTAAGGACGCGCAGTGGCCATCTCCAGAGCTAACGTTCGTTACCCACAATGAGACCGATAACGAGGGCACTGTGCCTCATTAAAAACGGGACTGGTAATGACAGTCGAAAGTGCTAGACGTTCCGGGAACCTTTTCTTAATTAAGCACAGGTCATGTGAATGATTTAATAAGGTGAGTTACGCTATAGGTTTATCCACCTTGACACGACTTTCTGGCACACGGCCAGAGGAAGGGCTCTGTGACCGTGCTCTGATTACATTCACGGAACGCGTGTTCCGAGCCACTTGTTTGAACATCTGTTTCGGAAAATACCACCCCCAAGAAGGGCCAGGCTTGCATCAGGCTATGGATGCTTGCTGCTGTTTCCTTTAATGATTTTCCAGGAACGTGTATAAATCGGATTCTGTCGCCAACCTCTCACCTCCATGTCTCGCGAATTGCAGAGAATGAAGGGTGTGAGGAGACAGCGCACGGAAACCAACGTGAGAGCTATTCGAACATCCGGTAGCGAAAGTGACCGGGGCGCTTCAAGAGTATTTATTGTGGCAGTGTAAAGATCACACACACACACACACACACGTATACATTTGCGGCCCTAACCTTACTTGATGTGATTTTTACTTTTTACATTTAATGTTTACTATAAATACATTTTCAGGAATAACAGTGCATTCTCTGTAAGAAGAAAAACACATTTGAAGTAAATACATTATACCATTAAAACGATATATGACCCCTAACAGTTGTTCCATGTAAATTGACAATCATTTTAGATTAACAGTCATTTTCTTGTGAATATTACACAGCGTCAGAATGAAGATCAGAATGTCCGGTAAAGTCCGGGAATAGACTATGATAGGCTATTTATTAAATGGACCACAATAATTACAAACAGACCGGTATAATACCCGTCGTTTATAAAGGCTTCACTGACCATCAGAGTTAATGGAGTTGTGGATGAAGGTCTTTTGCTTGTGTCGAGATAAAAATGTAATGATCCTGTTACTTTAATTTCCAGTCGCACGAACATTTTATTGACTGACCTCAAGTGCAAGACGCTCAGAAGTCGATACTGACCATATTAGGTTAATAAACAGGATCATTCAGCTCTAATAGCCCAATGCACAAGGCCATTTTGCGTATTCCCAAAAGCCTTGTATGCGTAGGGAAATAAACTGACAAAACAATTGGACCAAGCACCACGATCATGTGTATTATATGGGGATTTGCGGAATCAATTTCCCCCTTGGCAGCTTTTTTGGGCTATTTTCAAGTTCGTAAGTTGACTTGGATGGTTGGCTGGGTGTAAAGAGGCATTGGTGTAACGGCTAATAAATCATTCATTTGCTAAACTGCCCTGAGGGATCAACATTTATCTGTGGCGAGAGAAATGATTACCCGGGGTTTGCGCAAGGAGCAGCTGTAGGGGAGCTGTCCGCTGTTGAAGTGCTGAAATTATTCTCTGTAGCGTTTTTTTGCATTCATCCAAAATCTCAACCATCATTTGGGTAACAGACTGCTTACATTAGGAATAGGACAAGTGATGTTTATACACCTACATTTTTGTCAACTCTTCTTCTGTCATTATCGATTACCGTTACTTGACACAACATGGCCACTCCTGTTGAAATCATATTTATGTCGTATGGTTGTATGGCCTTCCTGCCAATGTGATTATTTGGCTTTAACAGTGATAGAATACTTTGCTTTGCAGATACAGCTCCTGTTTATGTGTGGATATGCTCTTTCACAATAACGCAAAAAAAACGGCAAGATGCGATGGAACTGACTATGTGGTCAACAATGATCTCAATCCACTTGAGACATACCCCTCGGCGAATGTATCGAACATTTTGACCTCAGTTCCTATTTACAGGCTTTGGACACATCTAACTGAATAGCTTTGAAATAGTGGGGCAGTGTGTACAATTATCCATTGACAGCCTGGAGAGCAGGCGTCAGCACCAACCCACCTCCGGCTCATAGTTTGTGGAGAGCGAGTGGACGGGCTAGCTTCATTGAATTAGGTGATCATTGAGCTCATAAGGGGCCGGGGGAAACAGTGCAGAAGGTCACCAGGTCCATATGGTTACGCTCGGCACAAATATGAGGATGTGCGGGACTGCACTCCTATTGGATTTGCCAAGGGTAACTATAATAAAGAGCTCTTCCAATCTAATTATAGTCATTGGAGCAACACAATAGTGGGTCTTTGTCTTCAAGGACGCACATCCTACATTCAACATCAAGAGTCCGCCAAAGATAGCATTCAATGAAGGGCGTTTTCAGCTTATTAGAAATTCATTAGAAATTAAACTGAAACTCAAAATCTTTGATTTGCATTCGATCCATCAAGGCTTTGAACACCGTAGAGACTTGAGGGACATCTGTTTATAATGCGAATTCTTATAATAATGAGCAGTGACTATGAAAAGACCCAAAGAAACTTAACAACCTATGCACTCATAACGTGTAATTTTATCAAAGATTAGACAGCTACCTGTTGATACAATCAGCGTCCGGCTCAACTTCTGGGACTTCAACCGGCAGCTGCATGCGTCTGGAAGTGTCTGTTGTCACCTTTTGAAAGAATAAAAACAACAAATGCATTGAACAACAACGAATAATGCTAGCGAATTGTCAAAAAAGAACACTTCTCAACGGGCTGCAACGCAACCCGACCATCATTACAGTTAATTCCCACTTACCATCCTTTCGTGTCATTTCAGAAGAGACGTGGCAGCAGTCGATTTTCCTGAAGGACGGCGTTGTCTTGTCTCGGATGGTGGACGAGGAAAAAGCTTTTTTGATGAGATGACACGATCGGAACAACATGCAGTTTTGCCGCCAACCCCTATAGGCGTCTCTTGCAGGGTGTCTCTTGTTGAAGTACGTTCCCCTACTGCTGGACACAAACCGACCTCGCGCTTTGGTGCTCGCAAATTCGGTTGTCTATTTTGTTCAGCATCTTGTTCACCACTGCTTAGTTGACAGCCTGGCCCTTAGGCTTGTCAGTGTGCAGATGGAATGGTTGAAGCTCATTGGCACAGCTGTCGCTTTAAAGCACGAGCGGCCCCACAGGTGGCTTGACAGTCTAATGAGTGTCCATGACGTCACCGGACCGGGAAGCCAGCGTTACCGCCCTCTCAAAACGAAAGGCCATGGAGCGCCCCTATTTCCTGACTTCCAATTCTGCCCCCTTCTCCTACACTTAATTTCCCTCCTTTCACTTCTGTCTTCTACTCTTTTCGACCTCTCCCCTTTTTCTTTGAACCAGCTCTCTATCCTCTCCTCGTTCCTCCTTTCGTCTGATAGCAGTAGTGGCAATGGGACCATCAGATATAGGCTGCTAAGCATCTATCTTCCCAGAAGTAGGCTCATTCCGTATTGTTAAACAGTGCCTCCTCATGGCATCTCAGTGCTCTGTATGCAGTGTCAGTATAAAGTACCATATGGTATATTAAGTGCTTTCTCTGTCTTTGTCAAGGAAGTAGTGACATCACATGCAATCACCTCTTACTAACCTTGACAAGGACGAATTTAAATTTGTAGTGCTCATCTTGTAAGCACTTCTCATTAAGATAATGTATGTCATAGGCTGGCTTCTCTTTGCTGCACCACTTCTGGGGCGAATTAATACTATATATTTACTTTCTGTACTCATTTACTTTAGGTGATTTCACCTATAAAAGCAAGCAAAAAGGCTAAATGAACGATATTGATGGATTAATATAGGCAGATAATCAATCATGTTCCAGCCAGATGGTCAGCAAGAAAGACTACACAAAAATTAAAGATTAAGTGGGTTAGAGGGGATACACAGAGACAAGAGTCAGACATTTTCACGTTTAGTGAAAACGTCTGTATTGGGTGTATGTATGTCTTTGAGGGAGTGTGTGTGTAGGTTACACATTTTCTTTTCACATTGGTGCTCTTCTGTG
>NC_137926.1:16775590-16790590 GCF_963457725.1 Sprattus sprattus | reverse complement strand
GCAACAGCATCCTGTCAGCTGATCTTACTGACCAATAGCATAGAGCCATGTGTTCCTGCTATCCAATGCAAATAGAATACGGGTGAGATTCGGCATAATATGATATACCGTATGCCACGTTAAATAGGGAGGTTATTATTGGTTTAGGTAAGTTTACGCATTCTACTTTACTTCAAGGATCTTACTCATGATGTACTGTATTCAGTGCTTTGGTTTTTAACTTTAATAAGCTGTCAGTTTGAATATTACCAAAGTGTCAGTTAACTAAAGAACAACAAGAGGAAAAACTGTTGAACTGTTTACCTGACTGCACCTCTTAAAGTGACTTGTCCATTCTACTTTATTTGGTCCTTTGGTATACTGGTTTCACATGCGCCAACATTTTGTACCTCACGTCAGTTCACCTCATAGTCTACTCCACCTACACCTATCTTAGTTCACTGCTCCTCATATCACTGCACTCAACATCACATTACTCTTTACTTTATTAACTTTACTCCACATCACTCCTCTCCACTCCCCATCACTTCCTCTTACTCAACTCCACGTTTCACCAATCCACCTATTTTAATTCATCATTTTTTACAGTAATGGTGCTTGAGCACTTTCACCTTCAGCTTTTGCCTTAGGCCTATGGCGAGGCATTTGCGATCCACATTGTATCAGCTCCAGATTAAGAAAAGAAGAGTCTGTTCTTGTCTGGTTGGACAAATTGTGTAAATGGTCAGCAGATGTTGAAACCTACTGGGCAGCCTATAGTTCGTCAGGCTATCAAATGCTTTTATGAGCAAAGACAAAACCTTTACAGGTGCTTCAATTTAAGAGTGGCAATGTCACATTCATTTGTTGTTTACTTCTTTTTGTATTAGCATATTGCTAAAAAGAGAGTGGACTTATTTTTGGGAAAACACATGAGGCAATTTAGCGGTAAATACAGTAAAGGGCACATTTAAGGTCCGCAAAACACGTATGTAGTGTGACCTCTTCAAAATGAGACTGGAAACAAAATCCAGACCCAGACAACAATGTGTTTTGTTGCCATTTGTTATCTGTAGTCCAGCAAATAAGCTATCAGCCAGTTCACAGACATACAACTGCATGTCCCCATGGGCCAAGTATATGTAATAAAGCTAGAAGATGACACCTTTTGGACCAGATGTGGGGTTTTATGAAACACATCAAGGAAAGGTCAGGCTTTTAAAAATGTAGTCTGTGAGTATTGTGCAGCCAAGGCTAAATTTCAAACTTGATTGCAGATGTAGAAAATTCTAGGCATGCTTTGAGAGAGTAAGTTGTATACTCACCTAAATCCATTATAGAATGTGCTCTCTAAAAGCATAAATCTGGAGGACACGTTTTTCAGTTAAATGTCACAGAGAAGCTCTTAGCTACACAAGAAATGTTAATACAGAAAATTGTAGTTTTTTTAATGCTATAACAACCTTTCAAAAGGGCTTTTTCAATTACGTCAGGAATCCACCTAACACTGATGTTCATAATTACAACTGGTGTGACACATTACAGCTGTACTTTAAATCTCACTGGTTGCGGTTCTTTCCGAAATCTCAAATAGATTAGCTGCTATTCCATGGAACCAGACTGTGCCTTTCAGATGCTCATCTTGTTTTTTTTCCTTCTATACACTCAGCAGAAGCTGTGCAGGTCATAACCACTCTGTGGTCTACTGTGAGTGTGTGTGTGTGTGTGTGTGTGTGTGTGTGTGTGTGTGTGTGTGTGTGTGTGTGTGTGTGTGTGTGTGTGTGTATATGCATGCATGTGTCAGTGTGCTCTGGGTGCGTCACCAGATGGAAGCTGTACATTTCCTTTGCAGATCTACACACTCCATTAGATGACACAAGCTGGAGCTGAATTCATTGATTTACAAAAAACAGCAAGAACAAAAAATAACCCCAATAATTTGAAAGAGAGAACAAAGTGTGAAAAATAACCATACAAGAAGATAGTGAGAAGGACACTGAACATTGTGACCTATTGTGACCTTGTGACTACTGTAATTCACTATTTACTGGTCTTCCCAAGAAAACAACTGTAAGACTCCAGCTCATTCAAAACTCTGCAGCTAGACTATTAACCAAAACTAAAAGGAGAGAACACATTAGTCCTGTCCTAGCTACTTTACATTGGCTTCCTGTTACCTTTAGAATTGCCTCCTCCTAACATACAAACCTCTAAATGGACAAGGACCTAGCTACATTGCTAACTCTCTAACTAACTACACACCAGCTAGAAAACTGCGATCATCAGATACAAGTCTGTTACAGGTCACCAGAAGCAGTCATAAGAAGATTTGTGATGCAGCTTTTGTCAACTACGCCCCAAAATTATGGAACACATTACCCGTTAATATTAGGGAAGCAAACACGCTAGACACCTTTAAAAGCATTTTATTTATTTTATCTGGCACTATTTGTTTCTCTTTACTTGTACTATTTTGACTAGTTTTTGACTAGTTTTGACTAGGGTTTTATGACTTTTATAACTTTTACTGTTTCTCTGTAAAACCGTTTTGAGGGTACCATGGCACTGTCGGAAACCATATTGTGGCTTCAATATATCACATATTATTCTCAGAGATATTTCCATAACAAATGTTCTAGTCCCCTAGGTGCAGTCACCTTCCTTAAGCCTGTAAAAGAGAGCTAGTGTCTCTCCCGAAGCCCTGAAGTACGTTCGGTGGAAGAAGACGAGGAGGCCTCTGAAGGAAGGGTATAGAAGGAAGGGTGGCCTTTGGGCGGGGAAACATAGCTAGGGAAAATATTTAACAGGGTAGGGCGGAATCTATAAAGCAGCACTATGGTTTCGACTGAGCTAAATACCAGGCAGAAGGGTTTTATTACTTTTATTATGATTTTAATATTTCAAGAAGCCTATCGGAACATCAGGTTCTGATATGATGTTGACCATTATTTTATTGCTCCTGCTGCTTGCTTTTATGTAAAGCACTTTGAATTGCAACTCTTGTAAGAAATGTGCTATATAAATAAAGTCTTACTTACTTACTTACTTACTTACTTACGTACTTACTTACTTACTTTCTTGTGAACTAGTGTTTTCTAGTGGAGGGCTGTCATGCTGCACAAGGCCACTCTGGACCAAAGCAGATGTCATAATGCACAAATAAATGCTCTCCCCCGGTTTTTGTTCTCCTCCATAATACCTTCTTGTAACTACACCCTGTCATTACAGGGATTACTTAATGTACTTACTCATCTTGAAGATGATTGAGTCCAAAGCCATTATCATGTGAGATCCATGCTCCAAGCCTACACGCATACCTCAGTTATTCGCCATTGATTCCCCATCAACTTTTTTTCTTATTTAGGTACTCTAAGAAACACACACAAACAAATGAAAACAATAAATGCAAAAAAAAAAATGCAAAAATGAATATAGGAAACGAAAAGAAAATCAGTCAGCAGGCAAGCTTTTGCGATAGTGTCACCAGTCTGTGGGAGACTGACACGTTGGATTTGGACAGCTGTGGTTGCTTTTAAGTCAGCCTTTGTTCAGCCTTTGTCCACCTTATGCCTTTTGGGTTTGAGTGCATCTAACCTCTGTTCAGTCCTTGCCTGTGTGAGAGCAGCAGATCGGCATCTCTCTCTGTCATAAACTTTACGAGAGTGTAAGTTTGCATTTACGTCATTTTTTTTTTTGCAAATATGTGACCAGAACTGACGGATTTTCATTTCTCTCACTCTTTTCACAAAGTGTAACTCTGCTGATAATGACAGAGATAGACACCATGGCCCCGCTTTCAGTAACATATGAAAAAGACATTCTTACATCTCGCATTCCTCTCATATCTCACCAGCTCTATACAGATGGCCTTGGTCAGTATCCTAGACTGTGGCTTTTTGGCTGGCGCAAATAAAATAATATTCAAAGAGGGCTAACCAAATGACATGGAGAAATTAAAACCATAATATATCCAATATTATATGATGTTGTTTGACCATGCGCATAGAACCATTATTAAATATATAGTTGAAATGAATAAGGCTATGTAAACATAAGACTTCATGAAGAGCAAACGGTGTGCGTAGGAATTGAAGCCAAGGTAGCTGTAAAGTTTCAAGATATGGCATATCCTTTGAAAAAAGTTGCAACCTTTGGGGAAGCTGGGCTAATCAGAAGTAAGTAAGTAAGTAGGGAAGTAAGTAAGTAAGTAAGTAAGACTTTATTTATATAGCACATTTCATACAAGAGTTGCAATTTAAAGTGCTTTACATGAAATCAATAAAAGCAAGGGGAGAAGGAGGCATATACTTTATTCTCTATGTCAAATGTGAGTTCTTGAGAAAAACTGAAAGAAGAAACAAGACATATAATTTCTAATAAGACATGAGAGCCTATTGTCAGAAACAATATCTTGTAGGCTATCTGCACTCTAAACTCGTTTAAGCCTTTAGAAAAAAAAACTTAATATAAATGACTGAATGTGGGAGAAATTCATTTTCCAAATCCAGTGATATGCGTATTGTTGTAAAACCAGTACAAGAACATCTAATGATCGTGCACTGATGAGACGATCAAGCAGTTTGCAGGTGTATAGATGTCTCCCAGGCCTATTAGTGGCGCTGTGACATACAAAGACAATTCTGCTATCAATACCTGTGCAAGTCTTCAAGAAGAAGAAAACCTAGCTAGCTAGCAGCGCTCATAGGTATGTTACTATGCTATATTGTTAAAGTGGGTCATTACGTTCACTAATGTTCGACAAATTGGGAAATTAAACATTGTGTCATTATGTGCTACTAAACATAGTTTCAAAATACTTTAAAATAATGGCAAACAACCAGCACAACTCCAAGTTTAGAAATAAAGCGTGCTAGCTAGCTAGCTAGCTAGGTTAATCATCACTGTCACCGGTGGCAAAGTTACAGTTCGATACCATTAGCTAGGTAGTCGAGAAACTTAAGACAAGCTGACCTCCGCAGGTTGCTGTACACCCGGTTAAGTTATGAGCAATGATAACTAGTAATTTCGTCCGGTTCTCCTTTTCCTGTATATAACGTGAAGTAAGCTACAGGCTAACGATTCAAACATAACGGAGGACGTTGCAAGTTCCTTGGGTGAGTATCCATAACGTTGCTTGTAGCTGGATAGCTAAAGAGTATTCCTTGTATAGTGGCCATTGCATTTTTTCCACAAAGAAGAGCACAGTTACTCGGATAACTGAGAAAAATGTATGATTAACATTAAGTAAGAACATTCTGTCAATTTAGCGCATGAAAGTTCCACTAGATGTGTAGGAATGCTCTAGTAAGGTATCCTGTTATGCCCTAAGCGCCAATCAACCTTATAAAGTAGTCTCTTTACCTGCCACATATTCAGATGAAATAAATCGTAGCCCAAATGTGTTGGCAAGAAAAGCATTGTTAACCAAACTTTCCCTTGCTTCACAGCTTTTATTATTGAGTGGCATTGTTGCCTAGGTAGTTGCTCAGTTTCTTTAACCTTAGAAATCCTAAGTGTGTTTATCTGTTCTTGCATAATGCTTAGCTATTTCTTGGCAGCCAGGTGTATTAGTGTGAGAGGTTGTTGTGGGGACATCGGCAGCTCTGCTCATCAGACAGGTGTCTCGTCCACAGAGTTCTGCAGCATGTGAGGTGACCCACTGGCATGTGGCAGCACACGGCGGAGGAAGACTCCCCCACCCTGCGGCCCCGCCGCATCCAGAACCAGAATGTGGTCCACCGGCTGGAGCAGCGCCGGATCAGCTCGGGGCCGCCGGGGGCCCACTGGTACCGTGTGCGCTGTTTCCACCAGAACCTCTTTCCCAACTTCACAGTTGTCAATGTTGAAAAGCCACCCTGCTTCCTGCGGAAGTTCTCGCCTGATGGTCGCTGGTTCATCGCCTTTTCTTCTGATCAGACGTCACTGGAGATATACGAGTACCAGGTGATAGACCTGTTCAGAATTTAGAATAGAAAAACCACAACATCAATTGCATCTTTCATTTTCCTTAAACATAAGCAGTATTTCTTTCAGGACAGTTAAGGACTTTTCCCCTGCACCTGTCAGCCAACATCAGTAAATGTAACTTATCAAAACTTAACATAAATAAAATTTGGCTGCAGACAGCACATGTTGTACTGTTTAGGAGTGCCTTTATGGATCCCGGGTACAGAATGTGCCGCATGTTGCAGCTGTCACCAGCAACTGTTGTTCTATCTTGCCACCCCTTGCTATCCTTGTATAAATAAAATTCTCTAAACATAACTCAACAAAACTAAGCACAAACAAAATTCCCCCTCCTCATGCTGGGCAGCCTCCCTCTCTTCATCTCCTTCTATATTGTATTATGCTAAGGCATTAATAATGATAAAATATCTTTTCTTCCCCTCTTAGTCTAGACTATTTCCGTTATGGGATGCTGCTCTAGTCTCTCCACCTGATATACCTGCAGAAGACCTCTGCCTACACCTACCCATCCCCACGACTCTTGTCATGCATTAACTCTACCCTGCTCATGATGCATCTACATATTCTGTGCTTGCCTATTTGCCCATAATGTAATAATTCCAGCATCAGCATAATTTCATTGTGCAATTTACCCTTGTAACAGTCACCTTACAAGCACACTGTATACCCACTAAGCTGTTCTACAATACTTGATTGCTCTTTCCCCATCTTATCCACTATCAATTTGTTATGCATCATGTACCATATACCATCTTATGTTTCTGTGTATTGTGTACATTAACCACAAGTATGCTAGCATGCTTATCTTGGTACGTGCATACGTTTCCTTTCTTATTTCCTTATCTCAATACCTAACCGGCTCAAAATAGATGGGCCCTACCCCCTTATTATCCGAGGTTCAGCTTGAGGTTTCTTCCTGTTAAGAGGGAGTTTTTCCTTTCCTATGTGCTTGCTCCGGGGGTGTTCAGGCCCTGGGCTCTGTAAAGCCCCTTGAAACAATTGTTTTGTTTTGACGCTATATAAGTACATTTGAATACAATATTTATGCAAAGTACTACTTCCAAATCAAACAGATCCATATGAGCAAAGGAGCAGTGGTCAGGAATATAATCCTTTAAATTCTCCTCCACAGGGGTGCCAGGCGGCCCAGGATCTGCTCCAGGGGCAGGAGGGCGAGACGCTGGCCAACGGCAACGACCAGGCCTCTCTGGGCATCCGTGGCCGGCTCTTCGAGCGCTTCTTCTGCCTCATGCACGTCACCAACGTGGCATCCAATGGCGAGCACCTGAACCGCGAGTGCAGCTTGTTCACCGATGACTGCCGTTACGTCATCGTGGGCTCGGCGGCGTACCTCCCTGAGGAGCCGCATCCGCACTTCTTCGAGGTGTACCGCAACAACGAGTCGGTCACGCCCAACCCGCGTGTGCCCCTGGAGGACTACTCACTCCACGTCATCGACCTGCACACGGGGCGCCTCTGCGACACGCGCACCTTCAAGTGCGACAAGATCATCCTTTCCCACAACCAGGGACTCTACTTGTACCGCAACATCCTGGCAGTCCTCTCTGTCCAGCAGCAGACTATTCATGTCTTCCAGGTGTGTGTGTGTGTGTGTGTGTGTGTGTGAGAGAGAGAGAGAGAATGAGAGAGTATGTCTACCAGTTAGACACAATGCTGCATGGATGTTTGTTTTGAGATTTTCTTGATGTGTATCCATGTTGTAGGTGTCTCACTGAATTCATGTATTCCAGCATTAATAATAAATTACATGAGGGCAAGAGAAACATCATGTCTATCAGCCTTATGCACAGTTGATATACACACAGTATAACAGTAGAAAATACTGAAGTCAGGCATGCTGTGACCCTGAAGAGGTCTGTGTTGCACTGTGGTTCACTCACCTATTCCTGCGTCGTCCTGTCGCCACTTTTGGCTTTTTTTACCCTTGTTTCTCCGCACCGCCCCTCACCCAGGTCACTGGTGAGGGAACCTTCCTGGACGTGCGCACCATCGGCCGGTTTTGCTACGAGGACGACCTCCTGACGCTGTCAGCCGTGTACTCGGAAGGTCCGTCGGAGGGCCAGCCGGGCTTCTCGCGCCTCTACAAGGAGAAAAGCATCAGCTCGCTGAAGCACCGGCTACTGGTGTACCTGTGGCGGCGGGCCGAGCAGGACGGCAGCGCCCTGGCCAAGCGGCGCTTCTTCCAGTACTTCGACCAGCTGCGGCAGCTGCGCATGTGGAAGATGCAGCTGCTGGACGAGCAGCACCTCTTCATCAAGTACACCAGCGAGGACGTGGTCACCATGCGGGTCAGCGACCCCACCCAGGTGCACACACGCCTCTCACACTCCTGTCTCTCTCATCTCACTCCCCTCACCTGTCTTATTCTGTCTTTCTCTCATTCTGTCGTTCTCTCTTCTCTCATTCTGTATTCTCTCTTCTCATTCTCTCTTCTCACATTCTGGCTTTCCCTCTTCTCTCATTCTCTCTTCTCTTTTTCTCTCTTCTCACATTCTGGCTTTCTCTCTTCTCACATTCTGTCTTTCCCTCTTCTCTCATTCTCTCTTCTCTCATTCTTTCTTCTCTCATTCTGTCTTTCTCTCTTCTCTCATTCTGTCTTTCTCTCTTCTCTCATTCTGTCTTCTCTCATCTGTCTTTCTTTCCTGTCTCACCAGTTTCGCTTCTCTCTGTTGTGTACTATGAAGTAGAGCTTTCATTGCTTGTTAATATTCAGGGTGAGCTCAACTGTGCTCTCGTGTGTGTGTGTGTGTGTGTGTGTGTCAGCCCTCTTTCTTTGTAGTCTACAACATGGTCTCCACAGAGGTGCTGGCAGTATTTGAGAACACGTCAGACCAGCTGCTGGAGCTCTTTGAGAACTTCTGCGACCTGTTCCGCAACGCCACGCTGCACAGTGAGGCCGTCCAGTTCCCCTGCTCCGCCTCCAGCAACAACTACGCCCGCCAGGTGCAGCGCAGGTAAGACACTCTGCAGGCATCAACTAATCAGGTTTGCTGTATGTCCAGAACAGGAGAGATGTGGGTGTGTGTATGTGTTGAAATATGTATGTGTGTTTCTTGATATGGAAGTGTGTGTGGGTACATGGTTTGTTGTGTTCCATTTTGTTTAGATTCAGGTGTGTGTGTGTGTGTGTGTGTGTGTGTGTGTGTGTGTGTGCGCATACCTGTTTATCACTGTGTGTGGAAGGGGAAAGGGTGTGTAGCTGATATGTGTTATCAGGGTGCGATTTGTCCAAAAACCAGAGGAGGGGATGTTTTTTGTTTTTTTTTTTATCATGAAAAAAAAACAAGCAATACATAGGCCTAATTCTCTTCATATACATGCATCATATATGTCTATCATGATATGATAATCGCTGCTAGACGCTCAGTTCTTGTGTTCCCTCTCATTCACGTTGAAATACTGAAAATTAAACTTTGAAACTGAAGCGCAACTGTTTTGGACAGAACTCGCTAATTCAGTGAACAAATATTTTCATATTCATTGTACAGTAGCCTATACACGGAAATTAGCAAAGCCAGCGAATTCTGAGAATGCCGACAGTTCGGGTAAGGTGAACGTTAGTGCCAGCGATTGTAAGTAGGCCTAAACGCTGTCACAACTTGTCTGGTTTTTCATTGTTTTTTTAATAATTGAGGGTTATCCCCCCCATGTATGAAATTCATCCAGCCCCGGCAAATCGCACCCTGTGTGTTATGAATATTCACATGCAAGGACATGCCAGCAACATTCAGTCTATAACGGGTGTGTGTATGTTTGCGTGCGTGTTCAGGTTTAAGGACACCATAGTGAACGCTAAGTATGGCGGTCACATGGAGGCTGTTCGGCGTCTGCTGGGCCAGCTGCCCATAAGTGCCCAGTCCTACAGCAGCAGCCCCTACTTGGACCTCTCCCTCTTCAGCTACGATGACAAATGGGTATCTGTCATGGAGCGCCCCAAAACCTGTGGAGACCACCCTATCAGGTAAAACAAACACACACACACACACACACACACACACACACCCCTTTCACCATTTTTAATGTCATATCAATGCCGCATCAGTACAGATAGAGAAGTTAGTCTGGACGATACTAAGTTAAAGTACATTTGTTCAAAATTAGCATAGAGTGGAGATTCTTGACTGAATCATTATGTTGCACAGCTTAGTGTCTTTAATTAGCTAAATGAAGGTGTTTCAGACTAGAGCAAGGGTCCACTTGAGCCGTTAGTTCTGTTTGTTTCATTGATGTGAAAGATCAAACTACCCGAGACCTCCAGGAAATGGGGGTCTGGGGAACAGTTTACCTGGACTCCAGTCTGCCTCGTATTTTGTGTGAAAGCTATCCGATGGATCCATATTCACTGTCACAATTTTCTGTTAGTTAATAGTGATTAATAACTTTTTTTCTTCAATGCTGAAGATTGTAATAATGGCTATTTAAATGTAAAATCAGGGAATTAATTTTGAATCGACACAAAGGACGCATATTTAAATTGAAACCTATTCTATCCTGTGAACAACAGATTTCCAGTAAAACCATCAAAGCCATCAAACTTGACTGTCAGCTTGAAAGGCATATTTCTTATATGTGTGGCACGTAAAGTGTGTAGGGACTTTTATTTTGAAATTGGGATTGGGGTGAAGATGCAGAGAAGAAGAGAGACAGACTTTTGGGGAAGGAGATACTTTAAGGGAGCTAGCGACTAGGTTAGCCAATCAGAAGATAGAACATGGTGTGCAGCCCGTCTGGTTAGTTGTAAAGTGACGTGCTCAATAAACTTGCAAGCTTGGGAATTCAACCAGGTGTTCATTGGATACCCACAGATGTTTTAACATATGCACTAATAGAAATAATAACAAAACCCAATCAAATGCTTTAATTTAATCACGTACAATATTAAACATTAAATGCAAAAATGAATGCATGAAGTTTGACGGCACTAGACATTTGTTATTAATATGCATTTTCTAAAACATTAAAGGCTTAAAAATAGTGACTAGAGAACAGCTCCGTGGCAATTCATGCTTTATGAATGTATGCTCTGCAAGCAAAGCTGCAAATTCGTCTCACATTGCGGCCTGTCTGCAAAAAAACCTCCTTATCCAAGCAGCTCGCATCATTTATAGCAGAGCTGTAAAAAAAAAAAGACCAAATTAACAAAAAGTTAATCTTCAGTGTGTGTAATTGTTATCCAGGTTTTATGTAGATCACTGATGTGCTGTGCAGGTTATATGTGTGTAATTCTGTTGTACAGGTTATATGCGTGTAATTCTGTTGTGCAGGTTCTATGCATGTAACTCTATTGTGCAGGTTCTATGCATGTAACTCTGTTCTTGTACAGGTTCTATGCGCGCGATTCTGGTCTTCTGAAGTTTAAGATCCAGGCGGGCCTGCTGGGCAGACCAGTTAGCCATGCTGTCCGCAGACTAGTGGCCTTCACCTTTCATCCCTTCGAGCCCTTTGCCATTTCAGTGCAGCGAACCAATGCAGAGTATGTGGTTAACTTTCACATGCGCCATGTGTGTACATGATACACACACACACACACACACACACACAGAAAGTCAAACTCCAGTTTGCAGCACAGACACAAACACACAAGCACAGCTACACACACACTCACACCCTGAGCCGCCATATACTCACACACTTTCTTCGATATGCTGGACTATGGAGTTGGGTGGAACACTCACGTGTAGCCATTAAAAAAAAAAAAAACGTTTTTTTTTTTTTTTTTTTGTGTGGGACCAATAGTGTGTGTGTGTGTGTGAGAGAGAGAGAGAGAGGATGTGTTATGCTGAAATGTGAGTTAATCTTATTTTGTTACATGTTTTGTCACTGTTTTCCCCTTAAACACCAAAGCCGAACTCCCACCTGTTTTAAAAAAAATGGTAAATATGAATAAAGGTTTTCATGCTTTTTACATAGTCTTTGAGTGCTGTCACATTGATTTGAACCAAGTGGCAGTGCCGCATACCTCATATGGGTGGGGGATGGGGATGAATTTTGCAACAAAATCCCACATTTGTTCGATAGTGATTTTTTTTTTAATGCAAATCCTTGGTAGATTTTAGGATGATATGAAAGCCTCTCATCCTGTTGACAGTCAAATGAAGTCGGCTTCCATTAATCACATGGCTCAGCCCTCCACACCCCCACACAGAGCTGCACCATTAGACCAAATTATACTCCTAATTATTTCACTCCAAAGTTTCACACAACAACAGCAAAGGTAGAAACCCGGTCAAAGCCCTCTGAAAAACAGAAAGAGTACACATGAGAAACAAACAATAATTCTAGATGTATAACAATGCTGTTATTCTGAAAAAAAAACATTTCTTGTTAATATTCACATTCAGTATTTTTTTAAGCATGCCCACACCAAGTATTTCTGAGCATTTCAGAGCATTTTTTTTGCAAGCAACAACTTTTAAGTGTAAGTGCCTCGTGCAGTTAGGAAGTAGACGTACTGCATGGCGGGGCTTAACAATAATAACGGGCTCTGAGTGGGGTGCTATTTCAGACCGGAAGATCGAGATGGGCAAGACACTGTACAAACAATAATTTTCTTCAGTTTCTTTACAGTTATTAAGGTAAACAGAAGCTGGTCTATCTCTGTAGGGGTCCTTTCCATGTTCTCAGACCCTTATAAACACATTAACAATCCTGCCAGTGGTCATTTTAAGTTTAATAAATGGCAGCCATAACTATCTGTGCAGGTTCAAGCACAAGTTGCACACAGAAACACAAAAAAAAACCTTTTGGCCCCCCAGACCCACCCTACTCTAGCCTCAAAAGCCCTTCCCTTAAAGTAGCAAGCACAAAAGAGAAAGAGGTTGGAAAAGAGTGCATATGTGAAGTTGGTCCGTCTCAATGGGTGTGAGAGTGCAGCCTGAGAGGTTTCCATAGGAACGGGTCTGAGTGTTAAAAGCCTTGTCCGTCTAGTTTCCCGTACAGTTTTGAGAGGACCCCTGAGTGCACAAGCTCCAGCTATAATGACGTGTCGACTTGAATGCTAGCCCGCGGTTGCATGTTGGTCTCTGACAAGAGCAGATCTGCCCCTAAGAGACGGCGACATTCTTGTAGAACCTACTCGGGGTGTGTGCTTGTGTGGTGGGTGGCAAGCAGTGCATGAATGCTTTTAGTGATGGGGCTGCATAGGAAAGTCTATTCCTGTGGTTGTAAGTGGTAGGGGGAATGGGAGGTGGGTGGTGCAGATGGGTGTGTGGGTGGGTAAGGTGTGTTTTTAAGGGGGAGGACTGCCTGCCTCTCAGTCCTTTTGTCCATCTGTAATGACCACACTCCTAAAATATTAAGTCTTACAATTTTACAGAACAGCCAGTTAAGAAGGGAAACTTTAGAGAAAGGTGTCGTGCTGCAAGTTTGATTGACTGGCTAATTAAGGTAAAGGAAAGTGATGTGAGTTTAATGCAATCAGCGTTCTATTCTTGCACAGCTTGATCTCCATCAGTAAATGTAATATTACATAGCTTATGAATGCCCTCGGACATAAGGCTTTTAGCTGTTTCTTGTAAAGTTGCAAGATAAAGAAGCATTGTTTAAAAATCAGGCTCATATGAAAACAAACTAATAATCTATTCAGCTATAGTTTGAGGGGAACAATCACTTTTCATTTCACTAAAACTGCATTGGAGTTGGCTTTTTGTTGTCAGAGCCAATGACAATGTCACTTAAAAACCTCTTTTATATAATTTTAGATATGGAAGGAAGGTAGGAAGGTCATGTAGGCTTCATGATATGAATGCTGCACTGTTTTGCTATACCCTGCCTGTTGTAGTTCCACTGTTAAACTACTGAGGCAACAGATGACAAGGAAGAAACAGGGTGGGAGGCTGCAGTAGTAGAAATATACATTTTACACACATGAGAGAGATATCTTAACATGGACTTACTGCATTTGATTATAAGACAAACCAAAGTGTCGCAAAATCCCTGTTGTTTCAATTCCTGACAAGCTGGGAATAGATGAGATAAAGAAACCTGAAATGATGTAAACAGCTGAGAACAATGTGAATGGTTAAGGACTAAGTGGAGCTTGTGTATTGTGAGTTTATGTTTGATATATTGTCACTAAATGCCTTTTTTAGGTTGTATAGCCTTTTTACACTCTGGCAGAGGGACTGCCAATGGAAACTAGCCTTTTGGCTATAATTGGGTGCATTTACTTTTTAATGTTCATGAATGTACACGGTCCCTCTTGTTCAAATGAATACATTAATTGGTTGATTGATTGAATATGGAATCATGTTCAATGACACAAACAAATGTGTTCCTAATTTTACTGACAGACAACTGATGAGTGTGAAATGAGTGCAAAATGGTGTTGGAAGAGATCAAACTAGGACTAAATAAATAGGGAAACACGTGATTGACAGGCTGTGATTGTGTAATCATGAGGGTCTAAGGTGGGCAGAAAAATCTAAATGTGTAAAATTGCAAAAGTTGTAAAGCTATATCACAAAGTTAGCTAGATAAATTAACCTGGCTGACTAGCAATCAACGTTCCCATAAAACTGCCTTTAACCTCTTCTTGCAAGGTTAAGGGTGGCTAAAACATTTGCATCTGCTTGCAAGCTTTTTAGTTAAAACATCTGAATGGTCAGGTAAATTGGCACATATTAAAACAATGAAAAAACATGAAAACAGAACTTAAACTCTTGTATTGATGTATTGAACTCTTTGAAATGTCATATAAACTCTAACATTACTATAACTAATATTAGTTATGTTTAAAAAAAAATCATACTTGCTATCTATGCTGCTAGGCAGCTTACGTTAGTTGACATTAAAGTTTCTAATAATGCACATTATCGATAACAAGTAAAGGTCACTGGCTTATAGGAAGCCTCTCTACACAAACTTGTAATCCTCCAGTATTTTTACTCATGCACCATTTTAGTCTTTAAATATATAACTGCTAATATTTAAACTAACATTTAAACATTCCAACATGAATGTATTATGTGTATCTTGAATTTGGGTGTGGTTATGATAGATTTCATTATACCAGATTAAAAAAAAAAAGTAATT
>NC_137926.1:16770590-16773090 GCF_963457725.1 Sprattus sprattus | reverse complement strand
TGTGTGTGTGTGTGTGTGTGTGTGTGTGTGTGTGTGTGTGTGTGTGTGTGTGTGTGTGTGTGTGTGTGTGTTTATTTATTTGAGACCTCTTTGTTCATATGAGTGCCTGAGTTATACGTGTTGCCTGCTTGCACCTGCATCTTCTCTGGCTTTTAAAAGCACAGACTCACATTCTAGCTTCTTTACCAGTTACTCATCCAAGCAAATCTGATCCACTCTCAAGCCTTTTCATACAATAGATGCTCCATTTCACACCCTCTGTTGATTGGCCTTGCACCTGTTCAGTCCACTCTATACAATGCCAGTTTACTTCACAGAACAGGTTATTTTATTGTGAAACTAATCTAACACTAAACTTGAAGGAGTAACTATATGTGAGAAAATGATTGGTGGTTTGGTAGACGCTTGGAGAGTTGTTACATGTTTGGTTGATATGAGCGGTAAATTCTACATATACTGTATAGTAGGTCTGTGCAGAGGTCTTCATTGTTTGGTAGATAGAAGTAGAGTGGTAGAAGTGTGTTCTGGATGGGCTTTGGATGCTGTGTCTTAACAACGTTATAACTGTCTAGAAAATGTATTTATGGATGTGTACATCAGCTACACTGCAAAAAATGCTTTTCTAACCTAGTGTTATTACTCTTATATTGAGATGAAAAATCTAGTTGGTCTTGTTTCTAGCTAAATTGTACTTGCCAAGTGCTTTCTTGGTAAGGTTATTTTTACCTATTTCAAGCAAATATTACTTATTTCAAGAAATCTTAACAAGCCAAATTTGCTTAACGCACTGGCAGCCAAATTTGCTTGTTTTAAGCAAAATCCTGCTTAAATATGTAATTATTTGTCTTAAATCTAGAGGGGCATTTTTTTGCAGTGTATGTATATTTATGGATTTTGACCTTGTAGGTGTTTTGTAGATGTTTTGAAGTGCAAACTGGTTGTGAACTATGACAGCATGTTTTTTTTTTTTTTACGTTAGTGTGTGTGTGTATGAGTGAATGCTCTGTGGTGCTGGATCGTAGACGGACATCTGCAGCTGGCTTGACCGGCATTGCTATGGCAACGGCGTGTACAGAGTTATTGCCGCCGTCTGCCTGGTAACTCAGTTCCTGTAATTATCATCACCCTGGCAACAAGGTGCTCCATAAAATCCTGGGGAAAAGGACAACAATCTGAAAGATACTTGTGTGTATAAGGAGGAAGCTGGACACACAGGTTGATTACTGCAGAGTAAGGGATGGAGTCCACCACATGTTCTTTGTATTGTTGCTGGTTTGATGGCACTGACGGGCAGTCTATTAGAAGCATACTAAGAATTTTAGCCTGTAGTGTTTGATGTCCTCACCACAGCAAAAGAATGTGTGGTGCTCATCTTCTAAACCCTAATTACAAAAGCACACTCTGAAATATCCTGAGATCCATACTGTTTATTTGTAAACGGTCTGGCTAATTTACATTCAAAAGTGTATTTTCTAAAAGAAGCATTATGGGGTTTTGGTCTAAAACTAGCAAGCTACCTAGCTTAAAAAAAAAACACGCAAAAACATGCAAACACCACCAACAGCCTAGTTTGTAGTGATAAAAAGCTTGCTAACATACTAACTGGTGTCTTTTGGCGATTGTTGGGGTGCTGTGAAGGCTTTTCTTACATTGACGCGGGGTCTTCCGATATGATCCTCAGAACTCCATAGTGCATGGTCTGGACAGCTTGTGGGAATGACAGGTGTGTTTATCTGTTCTCACATGACCATATTCCATCAAAAGTAATTAAGATGATACCAAAAATAGTTGCTCAAAAAAACATAGACCAGAAACTGTCAAATTGTTGCATAGTGTTGCTTTAAATGCCCCAAACATGTTTCTTGTTAAGTCACCCAGGGTTAATGTCTGCTACAGAACAGGCCACTAACTAATTTGTTGACAACAACTATAGCCAGAGGTCTTATGTAGCCACTCATTATTACTCATGTTAACTTGTATGCTTTAGTTTTAGTGTTTTGATCTTGACAGTTTTATATGTAAGCTGATGATATGGGCTTGTTTTAGGGGTTGAACATCTAGTTATGCTCTTATTAAACTCATCCCAATCGAAAGGGAACCAGAACCTTTGAAAGGGAACCTGTAACATCACCTGGAAAGGTCTGCATTGGGTAAGAGGGACTTTTAGCAACACACACACACAGCTCCTCACAGTCATCACTGCAGTCTTCAGAGGCTTATGTTAACACATACAAACACACACACACCTCCTACGGGAACATCTCATCAGGAAGTTAAGGAGTTCAGTTTCATCAGTGCTTGCACATGTATAGTGTAGATGATTGGCCATTACTGGTGATTTGGTTAAGATAAATCTCAATGTGGGTTGAATGTCTGAATGTATGCAAATTCAGGCACATGGAAAGAGATCAGACATATCTCTGACCCACACATTTGACAGATTAAAAAAAAAATAAGAACTCTATTCAATCTGATCATTTTACAAAACAACCATAATCTT
>NC_137926.1:16760590-16765590 GCF_963457725.1 Sprattus sprattus | reverse complement strand
ACACACACACACACAATTGATTGCAGGTTAGGGCCACTGTTCCCTCAGATTAGCAAAGTTAGGCATGGCAATCATGCACTGTGTTTCCACACCTCTGCTGTCCAACTAAATGTGGCCAGTCCAGTTGAATGTTGAACTAGCATAAAAACTTCACTTATAAAATGGTCCAATGGTTTCTTGTCTGTACACTGCTTTGCAATACCTCTCAAAAGACAATTGGATCATCTGAATGGCAGTGTATAGTGAATGTATTTCTCTTCATGAAAAAGTAGGTATTATTTCAAGTACCTAAATAGTCAATTTTATACAGTAAAGGCCATCTGTAGGACCTCAGAGAATACCTTGAATCAGACTGTATTTTCCCACTACAATGAAAGCATAATTCATGGTGTACATTTCTCAATGGTAAGTGTAATCTCTCTTAAACATGATGTTTTTATTTTCATCTCATTGTTTTGTAGAAATTCAGACTTCCCATTCCCAGTACATCGCTACTTTGGAGATGCTGTATCGCTGATAACCAAGCATTTGCCCACTGATCTGTTCACTCCTGCTCTCACATATATTCATCTGTGTACACCTGGCTTGTGTACATACATGTGCACGTATATGATCTGTTTTCTCGCTTTATCTGTTCTACTCATCTCTTTTCTGGCCAGGCCTAAGGGGCAAGAGAACCTATTTAACCCTCCTGAGGTGCATTCTGTCTAAAGGCTTTTCCAATATAAATGGTGTGCTTGTAGAATAACCTCAGGCTTGGTGCAGTGCATTGAGACCATGTTCACTGTTATCGGAGATGTACAAACAAAACATAAAAAAGCTCCTGATGAAACATAGGACCAGCACTGATGCAGGAACACGCTTGCTTGTGAGAGATGGGAATATGGCCTATAGCTCCCTCTGCTGGTGTCAGGTGTACCAGTTCCTTGTGAAAAAGGATCCTGAATATTAGTTTAAGATCTCGGGGTGATGCCTTCAATCTCTTGCTCTGCATTGGGAGTCTGTTTTAAAGAGAAAGATGCCCATGTATTATATATCAGACCTCTACGCTGCTGCTTGTTGTCAATCTACCCCAGCTCCGCTTGCCTTTGATCTGCCACTAGGACACCCACTGCCTTGAAAAATGAGAATAATCCTCTCCTGAATCATAAATCATGTGGTGTGTAGTTTTTGTTACAATGAAAACAAACTAAAGAAATAAACAATTATATCACTTTTATAATTGTTTATAGCTTGGTCCGAGCCACTGTGCTTCTGTTTGAAAACGAGTCTTCTGCCAAGGAAGAAAACGGTGGATGGGTTGAAGCAGTTTAAAATGGCGGACTCGCTTTTCCTCTGCAGTCCCTGGCACATATCAAGAGTGTCCACCTCTTATGGAGGTGGGAAGCAGCACCTGCATCCTTACAGGTGTTACCTTCAGGTACTGATCATCACGTTTGAAATCAGCAAAGCCTGTGTAAATATCTATGGAACATGGTGGTGCCTGCCATAGCTGCCAACTAAACAAACAAGCTAATGTGTAGCACATGGGCCTCCCTTTGACTAACCTCACTGGCTTTGTTCACGAACACTTGGTGCCACTAGTGCCATGTAGTTTATCTAGAGGCGTCAATCTGGTGTGTCGGCCTCTACAGCAAAGGGCCATATGCCTGCAACTAACCAACACAACAAGCTATACACTACACGCTTGACTGGTGAGCAAGCTCTTGATCGTCCCTACTTTCGTAGCTGACGCTCACTCAGTGTCACCGGTTCTGTGTGGGTGTCCTACACCCCGTTGCTAGGTCAGTACCTAATCCCACTGGTGCCATTATTGCCCTCTCAATGGCAGCATATCTGAATGGTTTTCCCACGGAGACATCAATCATGTACTGTTCCAAATGGGCCTCCATGATGACAAGAGCTATACTTTGGGCAATGGGCGCTATTAAGTGCTCTCAGCAACCTTTTGGGTTTCCTACAGAGACATAAAGCTCCAGAATTACCTCTCCTTTCTCTGGATTCACAGGAAAACACACCAATGCAGCAGCAGAACCAAAACCATACATAGACCCAGACCAACTTGGCCAACTTGAATAATAGTTGAATTCTCTTAATTTGCAGCAAGACAGAAGTCTGTCAATTCCTGGTGCACCTGTCTTCGACAACCTATTGAGCTTTGCTCCGTGTAATACCCTTACCATCCATGGCAGCCTTGCTCCAGGTGTTTTCAATCTCGTCTTACCTTAAGGAACCCATATCAACACATCAGTGGGTATATTATGCTTGAGATTTGTGCAGGGTCTGACATGATAATTCCTGATACTCAACAGCATTTGGTTCAATAAGGGCCACATTATCTCAATAATGTGGGTGCAGGGTTGTGTGATTCCTGAAAGCTACCTTTCGCAATGATTGTTAGATGGGGAACTTAGCGAAGGGAACTTTAGGCAATGTAGAGAAATACAAAGCCTGTATTTCCACTGAATCACCAGCCCCACCAAAAAAAAAGACTTTAAAGGAACCGTGTGACATAAATGAATTAGAGTTTAGGCAGAAAGGATCAGCTTCCCACAAAAAGCATCAATACTCTTAAAGACGGCATGTGTGCAATTCAGACTGATCCAGCACAATTGCCACCAATTTCATGACTCGCTACCCTGGGGCCTGGACTTCACTTGTGCAATTGAACATTATGAAAGTGGAGGAAAATGGGATAAATGTATCTCTGGTGGACTTACCACACATATTCAGACAGATGTACTGTCTTCTCAATGTTCACTTTTACATGTAGACATGCTTGTGAGATAGAGGCCCATTTCCAATACACCCCTTGTCCCAACCACTTCCCTTGGCCGGGCCCTTCCCCTCTGTTATGCTCACATGTAGACGTAGGGAAAAGGGAGTTCTCATCCGCTTTGGGATCATGTTTTGAGATGCAGATCCAAAACCAAGTGGTAAATGGCCCATAAAAATGTATCAACCATTGGATTATCTCAGTTTAACATTGCAATACAATGGGGTAAGTGTCAAAAATAAGAAATGGGTTAGGGCCATAATATGTGCATGGTTAAAGTAACACTATGCAACAATTTGACACTTTTTGAGATATGCTTTTATAGGCAACTCGTTTTGGTACCATCCTCAAATGAATTTTGATAGCATATGGTCATGTGAAGGACAGACAAACACTAGTGTCTTTCTCACTAGCCATATACAGGATATGCCCTATGCAGTTCTATGTTCCGGGCTGGACTACCTTGCAAAAATTAAAGAGAAGCTTTCGGTGTAGCTTTTGCATCCAAATTAAGCCTCCTATTGCTCTTCTATATATTAAAGTCTAATCATACTCTAAGACAAAGACGTGCCTGTGTTACATCATGTCTTTATGCTGAGTTAAGATCAGAGCTGTTAGTACACACTGTCAGTTGCTTGAAGATAATCATCTCGTTCTTGTCAAACTCATGTCGATTCAATTGTGATTGTCTTGAAAGAAAGCCAAGCATCTGATCCAGATTCTGATTGCTCCACTTATCTCAAAACTACCTGCACTCAAAACTAAAGCTACTCTTCCCCCAGCCTAAAAGATACTGCTGCTGACAGCTTTGCACTTTCATGCAGTTGGCAGCTTTATGGAGGTGTCGGGAAACAGGTCAGCAAACCATTCAAGTCCTGTTGATCATTGCCAACCCGCATATCAAACAACAAGAGGTGGGATGTTAGAGGTGCCGGTTATTGACCTGGCTGATGGAGCTATGATTCCGGTGTCCAATCTGCTCTTATTTACCGCAAACTGCACTGGATCCAGCCATACTCAAGTGGTGGAGGGCCACTAGGGACTGTGGCAAAGTGGCACAGCGGCACTCATGACGGGGTCATGTAGGCCAACTCAGCTGTGGACTGCCACACCGCTGGGCACACATGCAGGTGTGCACACACACACACAAACACAAACACACACACACACACACACACACACACACACACACACACACACACACACACACACACACACACACACACACACACACACACACACACACACACACACACACACACACACACACACACACACACACACACAGATCAAGCAGATGCACATAAGAATATGGAAAAAGCCAAATACACACAACACTCAATCTATCTTAAAATGAAAGTATCTAAATAAAGGGATTATATGGAAATGTAATTAGATGGTGATGATTTTTGAAAAAAATACCCTTTTAACAATTTAACTACATAATAGATTTATTAAATTGTTTTACCTTCCTGCAAACATAAGAAGGATTGCATTTGTGGAAAAATTTGTTCTTGAGTTTGTTGTAGGCAACTATTATTACATTTGTGGGAAGTTATGAAATACGTGGGTGTAACATACACTCTTTCATTTCACTCACATTTTCACTATTTTAAAAGTTATTTTGAGTTCTCTAAAATATCAACCAGTTTCAGGAAACTTTTATTTTTATTCAACATACTGTATGTTCATGATGTGGCACTACCCTGGTCTTACATTTGACATTATGGACCTCCTTTTATTAGAAGCACAATATGCGATCATCTTGAGCCCCACTAGGTGGCAGTATCAAGAAGTAAAATCGATATTTTTTGAAAACATCCCAAACATCTCCATTGAATTGGATGACTGTAATTCATGTACAGACTATGACATTTCATAAATTATAATATTCCAGAATGTATTAAACAAGAATAACAACACAATTTGCCACATCCTCTAACTTTTCAGTTAATGTGTCTGTTTTTTATTCTTCAGTGAATAATTGCTCATTTATTCAAGTCACATGAATATCCAGATGTCGTCTAATGATAAAGTATTCAAGAGATAACCTGCGGTATTTGGATAAATGCAGAACACTCACTCAGAGAAGAAAAGCAAAGACTCTGTGTGTGTCTGGAATCTAGAATAATTTCAATGAAGATTATGGTGAGAGAAAGAGATAGTAGACAAGAGATATTCGGCAGGATGAGTTTTTAGGTGCCAGTTGATCGGTGGTCCATCA
>NC_137926.1:16728090-16755590 GCF_963457725.1 Sprattus sprattus | reverse complement strand
TTTAGTATACACTGTCTTATCTACTCTTAGGGCCATATGGACTGTTGTCTTTGTTTACTGTTTGCAGATGTGCAGCTCTAATCGTACTGCATTCATACATTCATATGTATGAAGGTTGTGTACTGTAAAGGGAATGAGAGGGGGAGGTTGTATAAGGTAGCGACCACGCATGCTTTTCTTTTATAGGCTCCCCCAGTGAATCTCCACGCTGTTTCATATTCAGACGCCGCACACGTGACATGAGAAAGATGATATTCTGATGTGATATGACAGGGGAGGTATTGGTGTCTGCTAGCCTGGCTGTTCTGATGGGCAATCACATAACTGTAAGAGAAACAGGGAGAATAAACTGTCTGAAGGAACAAACGATAATTAAATCAAATAAACAACAACAGAATGTTTCTGATGGATCCACTGAGGTGTAGTCACTTCAAACGCGAACTGACTTGTGTGTGTGTATGTGTGTGTGTGTGTGTGTGTGTGTGTGTCTGTGTGTGTGTGTGTGTGTGTGTGTGTGTGTGTGTGTGTGTGTGTGTGTGTGTGTGTGTGTGTGTGTGTGTGTTAGATATCTTTGGGAGGGCTGGCATAAAGGAGGACTCCCATTACTACATCCTACACCTCTCAGGTCTACAGCAAGAAGTAATGAGGTCCTCCCAAAACAGTTGCATCCTAACAATAATTTGTGGAGAATCTTAGTTTTGAGAGTCTCGATTTAAAGGACCTTTGTATTACAAGTTGGCTTGTTTCTTGGACAGCATTAAGTAGACATATGAGCAGCACTAGAGTAGACATTTGGGGAATATATCTCAAACATGCACATCTCTCTCATTTAGCCTGCACCGTGTGCAGTGTTGGGAAAGTTCACTTTCTACATGAACTAGTTCAGTTCATAGTTCACACATTTTAAAATTAACTAGTTCAGTTCATAGTTCATAATTCAAAAATTTGAACTAAGTTCACAGCTCCAAAAAATGAACTAGTTCAGTTCTTTTTTTCAATATGTTGCGAGCTAAAAAAAAAATCTAAATCTCTATATGTCTGCAATACCGCTTCCAGCCTCTATGCAACTAGGCATTGACAGTAAAATAAAGCACACGCAGCGATTTGAAACTGTTAAATGACTGTTAAATGTGTGTTTTTCGCCTGGAAGTCTCTAGAAATCTGGCACCTTATTGAACGAAATTAAAAAGAGTGAACGTGCCGTTCACAGACACCAGAATGAACGCGTTCAAAGTATCGTTCATCAGGCAATAATACAGAACGTTCAGTTCACGTTCACCAAAATTATGAACGAGTTCATGAACTTTCGTTCAATGAACGCGTTCAGGTACAACACTGACCGTGTGGCAGGATGTAATACACGCAATGACCACATCCTTTCACTTGACCACGTGTGTCGTCATACAGAGGCAGCACGGCTGCTCTGTTTTACACTGGACCAATTTCATCTCCAACAGGTGTCTTCAAATCTTCTTAACTGGCCTCTAGTGACTGGCCTCTAGAGAGAGATGGAACACGCTTACCAGTGAGGGAAGGGATCAGAGGATGGTGTAGAACGTAATGAAGAGTTCTGACCAGAGGTTTGATTCTCAGATTTGATCTCTGTGAGGATTGGGATTCTTGGACCCGCTGAAGCGAAGTACTTTACAGATGCCGTAGGAATATCACTCGTCTGATATGTGCTTTACAGATGCCGTAGGAATACTTTTCCTCTTATATGTGCTTTAAAGGTGGTGTGGAAATATAATTCCACTGATATGTGCTTTAGAGATAGTGTAGAAATATAATTTCACTGATATGTGCTTTAAAGAGGTCAATTTTACAAAGTTGACATGCTTACTTCATGATGGCAAAGTACATATGAGGCTTTGTAATATCCCTAAAACTAAACCTGATGAGTTGGTGGAGCAGGTTGTCTGTTGAATATGTGACCCATGTTATCTGTTGGTTGGACATAAGTAAAGACATAAGTAATATAAAACTGTTGGAACAGAAGCTCTTGTAAAGCTACGAACCTGTGGTGAATCAAGTCATTAAAATGGCCTCTAACAGTCTGCAGGCTCACATATACTGAAAGAATCAAAAAGAGGATGCATTCAAACTGTACATCTAAACTCAAAATTGAACTAACCATCAAATGAATAATCATTTGGTTGTTTGCACTTACGACTCATGGTCATGTGCAATACTTGCTTGATAAATCTGTAGTAAAGAGCTTGCATGTACATTTCATACTAAAATGATATGATGCTTTTCAACATGCAAGGTAGATATTTTTTATATCTTTTAAAGGAGTCATAATAATGTGTGTAATCCTATTTACTATGTAACACTGAACATACTATAAATACATTTTGCAGGCTTTTTTCATGGGAGACAAAGGAGGACTGCGGCTTATCAGCTAATGCCATGTCTCAATAAAGGGGATGGTACATAAGCACTGGCGTGATCAGACATCTCAGCTGTCTGCAGTTATATAAGTATGCATGGTGATCACTGCAACTGAATGATCGTGACCTAAACATGATTCATCCACTCCCCTGCAGACCTGATAATGATTCTTGTGCTTCACCAAGGTCATTAACACCACTCTCCACTCTCTGGATCTTGTGCAGACTCTTGAATTTATGCCTGAATGCACACTCAATGGGTTGTCGCTCGGAGAGGCAGGAAATTAAGAATGTTTTCAAACCGTTCCGGAATCCTGCCCTTACCGACGTCATGAGGTGGGTTACATAAGCTCTGGGGGCTTCTCAACTTACTCTTACTGAGAAAGAGTGTGCAAATGGAAAGCATTTTAGAAAAAGGCAGCAAATAAGAATCTCACGTCATGCAACAGGCTCAGCCATGGCATCAACATGAGACGAAATGAAAAGCTCTTTCCAGTAAGAGGAAGGGAAAACCGATTGCTATTTACACGCATCAGAGGGTTTTTGTTGGACACATTTGCCACTTCATGAACAAAGTCTCTTTGCCTGGGCTCGATTAGCCGCTGGCAGTTGGAACATTTAGACAGAGCGGAAAGCCTTCGCGCATAATAGCCGGTGGCAAACAGACTAGCCACATCCCTTGCTGAGTGTGAATGTAAGTTTAATGTCTTCAGAGACGGCGGGAGGGAGACAGACAGTGAGAGAGAGAATAAGAGAGACAGCGGAAGATGAAGATGAACAGGCAATCTCTGAGATATCTCTCCTTCATTTTTTTCCTCCCTCATTCTTATGCAGTGTGACAAATCATGGCCCTCTCAGATGAAAAGAGAAGGAGAAGGAGAAGGAGAAGGAGAAGGGGGAGAGAGAGAGAGAAGTCTGTTTTATCTGCAGGGCAAGTGCATACACACCCCTCCCTCCCAACCAGCCACCCCACTTCTTCAGAGGAATAGAGCCATAACAGGTGCCATTGCATCATTAGTAGCAGTCTGTTCCCGATGAAATAAATAAGATGCAGTTGCTTGTTGCTGGCATGCCTAGCCTCACTTTTACCAGCTTAGAAATGAATAACGGCTTTTTCTCGCCGGTGTGCCGGGCCATGCAAGCCCTCAAGGGGTCATTACACTTCAAAGTAAATAATATTTCTGCCCTTAAGTGTATTTTTTCCCAGCCGTGAGACTGATGGAGCGGGAGGCCGCTCCATTTCATGGCAGAGTGCTTCTGAGCAGGAGACCGGGGCAGTGCCGCTGGGCTCGCTCTACTAACAGGGCCAGGCGTAAGCTCATGACTTATTTATGTTCAACAGATTCCTCACAACTCGCCAAGAAATGTGTATGGGTCCGCCAACACACACACACACACACACACACCAAAGAATACAAGGCCTGGAAACACACTCACGCTGGACATTTCTTAAGGTTACCACTGGTTCAAAAATGGTTAGAATATTGCAAAGAATGCATTGCATGGGTGAAAGGAAAGTGTATTCTTCTGGAGAATGTTCTCATGTGAAGAATGTCATCTAAAGATATAACATTGACCATTATTATGGACTGACTGATCGATTGACGTGAACAAAGTGTGAGGTGGGAGATCTGCAATGGGTCATACATATAACACAAGCCATAACTTTGTGTGTATATATAATATAAATATAAAATAAATCACATTATTTAATGGACACAACCTGTAGATGGCAGCAGAGTGCAGCTGTAGAGTTCTATCGAACAGTGTGACCTGTACAGTGGGTATACAGTATATACCCTACATGTACACTGCATTTTTATCAAATAAATAACTTATTTATATGGGTAGATTTGAAATTTTTCATTATATATCATTATGATATGACATCACAAAAAGCTCGACAAATGGGAAAAGGCCGACAATAGTTTACCAGTGATATGAACATCCTATGTGTCAAAACAGACTAATCCTATCAACTTACAAACACAGACATCAGCTATTTTAATTAAAAAAAAACATATTTAAAAAATAAATAAAAACAAAGTGCCTTTTCAATGTGCTATTCATTGCTTATGTATGTGTTATAAGATGCTACCCTTCAACTATAATCCTTCTGTCTTATTAGCGTGGCTTTGTCATATGGTCCACTGGAGCATGTCTTGCTAAGAGTCCACTTCAGAACTGATCTTCTGCTCTTCAGCTGAGAGCTTCTGCTCTCCACTGCAATGGCCCTGTTTACTCAAAAAATGTACCATAGCTCTGTTTGGCTTGGATGAGAGAGAGAGAGATAGAGAGGGAGCAGCACACATTTTTAATTCACCTGTGTAGGTGGTGGATGAATTTGGAGTTGGTATTCCAGGAATTTAGTCAGCGGTATGATTTAGTTTCAGGCATGCAGGCAGTTAGAGAGCTTCATCAGCTAGTTTCTTTGTAATTGTTCACTACAGTGTGGTGAAAGCATTTTATTTGTTTTCTGCAGAGACACCAAGCACCCACAAACACCCTCACATGGAACTTCTGCACAAATAATCCCCTGTAAATTCAGGCAGATTTTTAGGCAGTACCATTGTGGCAGGATAACCTGGTTTAGGTCTGGCCCTGATGCCTGTCACAATTCCTACCTGATCAGCATGGACGGATTATAAAACGTGTTACGTTATACGATGTGTAAAAGGCCACCCCACCTCCCCCTTTCGCGCACACCTGCAAAACATTCTTGTGCGCTACAAAAACATTACTTAAATGTCATTACTTTTTTTCAACAGCACAATGACTAAATTCGCCTGTACCCTTAACAGGATTTACAGTGCACATACATATTTTTTTACACGGTGCAGGTACACCCAATTAAAGCCAACAGCAAATTAACAAAATATACCACTTTCAACCACAAATAAGAGATACTTTAAAGCTACCTCTAATATTAACAAAATCAAAAGTCTAAAAACAATTGACAGCAAGCAAAGTTAATAACAGCGACTTCACACAGAGGCTTTGGCTTGGGGACCCCCTGAGCTCATGGGCCCCTGGGCCTAGGCCTAGGCCCGTTCGGTAATCCATCCCTGCTGATCAGGGCCGAAGCCAGCCTAGAGGGGCGACAAGTATTTGAGTAACTCCTGTTCCCAGACCTTGAGTCGATTGCAGGGCAACATATCAGAATGGCATAAAGCCTCTTTGAGGATGGTTCTGAATGATGGTTCTCTGCAGTCCACCAGTTGGTGTAAACGTATTGCCTTTTTGTCCGACAGTTTATTTTATTGCTTGTTTGTCCAGCCGTTAATGTCTCCTGATTGCATTCTCTTCCGACACCTGTCTACGCTTGCGCCGTATCCGTGTGTTACAGCAACGGCTCCCTTTTATGAGAGTAACGATTAAGCACCGATTACACTGTCTTGTTGAGTTATGCCCGGCTGCACCGCAGCCATGTGACTATTGATCCCCATCTAAGTCTCAGGCCCTGCGACTCTCACTGCTCTGAGAATCTGCCGACCTCGCTCATGACAAAATAACCGACCTGTGAACCCTGGTGCCTCCTGCCATATGTAGGGGGGTTCGTTTTCTGTCTTTCCTGGACCATCGCACCCCACCACACCCCCTGCCCAGCTATTGATTTCAGCTTTTTTACTCAGAGTGCCATTAGTGACTTTACGACCCTGATAGTAGCGCAGGCTAACGGTCAAAGTCAAAGGTCTGCGGACCGCATATGCCACTTAATTTACTGATCCATGTTCGATTCTTCCCCGTCCAGTAGCTTGGCCACTGGGGCTGAGGCTGAGCGGAAACTGTCTGAAGCTTAGTTTTTTTTCTTCTAAGCACCAGCGTCTTTTCTAAATTGTTCCCATAAGGAGAGCATGAATATGGGTGCACAGAAAAAAAGCGTCTTTTTTTCAGAGTGCTCTGGCTTTTATTTTGTGGCTGCCTTGAGAGCTTTTTGATGAAAATCTTGTAACTTTTTAGAAAGGCGCTGATGTCTTCACAATACTAGTCTATCAGCGGTGGTGATATGTTGTCAAGATATTGTTGTCATAGAAACAAATCCCACGCGCAGTGTGGGAACGCTTCTTTGATGAAGTGCTGGGATGAAGCGCTCCTGGTGCCCTACCAGCGCTTTTCTGTCAGAGAAATGAAAACATTACATGGACTCATGCCCTAAGGCCTGTACGGCCAGCAGGAAAGAACTGATACTTTTCATATAAATCCATTTAAGATTATCATAATCAGGTTTTTCTTCATCTGCATTCATGACAGTGTGTGTGTGTGTTTGTGTGTTTGTGTGTTTGTGTGTGTGTGTGTGTGTGTGTGTGTGTGTGTGTGTGTGTGTGTGTGTGTGTGTGTGTGTGTGTGTGTGTGTGTGTGTGTGTGTGTGTGTGTGTGTGTGAATTATGGAAGAGTTGGTTTGATTGAAACCTGGCCTACTGCTGTGACACTGCTCTCTTGTCTCCTCTTGTGTGAGCTATGTGCAGGTCGGCCACATTCACAAAGGAGTCGTCGGGGATGAGATGAACAACAGAGCGGCGTGTGGCTGAGGCAGTTTGCTCCTGCTTCATTTGTCCTATTGTGAATGCCTGTGGTGAGTCATTCATCGTGGCCCTGAATCATCACAGGAAGTCATATCTAGACAGAATGCTGTTGACAACATGACTGCTTGGAGACCCTGAATCAATTCAGTAGACTTAAATGTTTGTGAGCTGTTGGCTGTTTGTGACTTTGATGTAAATCTGTATGTTAATAATCTGCAATAATGATTAGGATGAGATTATAGAAGGAATGTATTGAATAGATTGAATAGATAGATAGATAGATTAGAATGTGACTTGGTGTAGTATTTAATATTCTGATCATCACTGTGAATTCTTGGCTGTCTGAAGGTTTGGAGAGAGTGAATGGTAAACAGCTTTGTCTGGCTGTTTTGGGATGTTTGTTGGCAAAGTGTATTCTTTTCTGTTTGAAATGCAGACATTGAATTTCAATGTGTTTTTCTAGCTAAAAACTGGTTGCTTGATTTCCTGTTGATATCTCACTTCTACGTAGCTGCTTGGGAGAGTATGCTGTTTGGAGCTAGCACATAATGGACCCACTTAGAGCAGTAAGGTGTTTTGGTTGAACACTATCTAGATGGCATTTTGAAAAACCTTTCAAACACCAACAACAGCACAGGTGGCATTGATAAAAGCATGCAAGCGTGTTAACTGGTGTCTTTTGGTGATAGTTGGCAATGTCATGCTGTGATTGCGTACATATTTGCTGGGTTTTTGTCCCAGACTACAGAACTACACAGAGGTCACACAACCTGGATAGCATGTGGGAATGACAGATGTGTTTATCTGTCTTTCACATGATGCCAAAATATAGTTGTCTATCAAACATACCTCAAAATAGGTCATTTCCTGCATATTGTTGCTTTTATGAGTAAAACAAAACTTTTTAACATGATATTTACTGTTAATATACCTCCGATCTGATCTCAGAGAAATGACTCACAGGCCACCCACGGCTGTGGCTCTCACTGTAATCACCTCGACTTGGGGTCATGACCTTGTCTTTTCGGATGTGAGCTGAAGTGATCACTCCAGATGGCTGAAGAAAATAGAATATTAGAGACTTGCGGTTACATCACCCGAGGCATGATTTTAACTTTGGGTTACACACAACTGGCCCAGAGCATGCCTGCTGGGACAATTTTAAAACTTGATCAAAATCTTACTTTTACTGGATTTTAACTTGGTGATGCATTATAGTTACTGCACTTAGTTCAGTCTGAGGTGTTCTCTATGGTTGAGTAAGGTTAGGCTTTGTTATGTGATTTTAGTCAGTCTTTGGTTAGTAAAGTTTCTTTTGCAGTCTTTTATTGTTTTGGTGGTTGACTCTGTTCTATTTTCTGTTCTATTACTTTTGCTTGCTGTTGTTCATTTGTATTTTTCTTGTACTTATTAGTTTAACCTTTTGCCCATCTATCTTTTCATTTTTCTTATTTCGCTTTTGTTGATGTTCATGTACTAAATATTTATATGTTTTAAAGTCAGTTTAGTCCTTTTAATCTCATATTCTATTTGTTGTTCTATTTTGTTTTGAGTAGTAAATTGATTAATCTCAACTGGAAAGCTCAATGGTACAAATATTGATGTTTTAAAAATATGCTATATCAATAACAGTAACTAGACATGATTTGCAGTTTCAAATGAATTAAGTAATTCTATAAAAGACTAAAAGAATTAGAGGCAAGTCAGTGTCTTGGGATGTAATGCATCCAAAAGTCAACGGAGAGAAGGAAGTAGGAGTAGTATAACTATAATAGTATATAATATATAAGTATAGTTTATAGTATAAATATATATACATAATCATATGTATATAGTATTTATATTACCATATTTAATAAAATCAAATCTCGACCTATATACAATTCTCAAGCAGACAGGCTCCACGTATTAGCCGAGGTTCTGCTCAAGATTTCTTCCTGTTGTTTTGCCCCTGTTGCCTGTGCGCTTGCTCCAGGGGGGTTTAGGCCCTGGGCTCTGTGAAGCGCCTTCAGAAGGTTTTATTGTGTTAGTGCTATATAAATAAAATTGAATAAAATTGAATTATTATTATCCCCACCTCCACCTCCCACCCCCTCATAGAGGCACTGACTCAGCAGGCCTGCATCAGCCCATTGCCAGAACTGATCCACTGTCCTTCAGTTAAAAGAAAGAAAAAAAAGCCCTTTAACATCTCTGCTGTTCTCTCCTTGTTTTCTGACAGACATGTCGCCCACTCAGATTCTCTGATTCTGTCAGAGCAGAGTGTAGCCGTGTCACAGAATTATGCAACTGTTCCTGAGTTCAAATGAGTTCTAAAATACCTTTCAGGGTTTGGTGGAGGTGTCGACTGCTCTGGCAGGAGACAAGCAGGATTCGTGCATACACCCCAAAGATATGCAGACAAATGGAATACCTGGCCAGGACTACGCCAGGACACAAACACGACTCTGAAAGATAGGGCACTCTGATCTTGTCTATCTATCCAGAAAATTTAATTTTTATCAGTATGAAAGACATCACCACTGGCTGAGTGATTCCAAGAGACTGTTATTTGGTGCAGTGATGGCTACCTCGACTCTCAAAGAGTGGCTTGAGTAATGGTCTGCAGGAGTCCCTATGCGTGTCACGCTGTGCAATCGTCTGAGGCGTATACATAGGGTTTGACGGGGATGCTATAGGTAAACAGTAAGAAGTAACTGGCATAGCACTGATAAGGATGAAACACTCAGGCTACTGACTGAACCCCAAAGCCACTCTCTAAGCGGATCAGTCTTGCACTGTTTAATCAAATCTGCATGGCATCTGATTCCAAGATTTCAAGATTGCAAACTGTTTGTGTTAACGAGCCGGCTCGTAGGAGACCGACACCCGAGTTTACAAAAATGATGGTTTTATTTCAATAAAATAATCATTTAGCCTAAAATCTGAGGAAAAGGATATCACAGCAGCATGAAGGAGAGCAGCGTGAGCTCTAACCTCAAGCGTGGTGAGAATGCAAGTCATTGCCATGAATCCAAGAATTGCCATGTCTTCTATCCACACCTTTTCTGGTGTGGACAATGAAGACACTTAAGCCCATGCACCACCCAAAGACTCCTCCACTGCCACTGCAAGGCCAGTGGAGAGGCACAGAGGGTTGTAACAGCTTTCATTAAAAGGGGTTAAATCAGGATCTAGCCATTGTGAACTAACTATCTGCATCCTGATAACTCAAAGTATGCTAATGTAGAGTATGTTTATGATGAAAAGTGTCGATCTGAATTAGGAGACAGATGGCAGCTGCTGATACTTAGTAGAAGGTGATGATCAGGCGTGGCTGGCTTCTGCTTCATGAAACCTGATGGAACTGGAATTATTGTTATTATTATAGGTAAAGATGTACTTCTCTGTATCTACAACTCACTCTGAACGTATACTACGTCTGTCTCTCACTGAGATCCAATGCAAATGACATGTGACCCTCCCCCTCCCTCTTCCTGCTAGAGGCCTTGTGTCCTGGCATCCCCATTCCCCCATAGGTGACCCTCTCACTGTATCCCACCCCCCTTCTCTTTGTATAAAGCCTTGTATCCTGGCATCCCCATCCCCCCATAGGTGACCCTCTCACTGTATCCCACCCCCCCTTCTCTTTGTATAAAACCTGATAGCATACTGCATCAGGTTAGACCGTTCTTGAACCAACAGCGAGAGGGGTCTCCATGCTGAAATACAGGCCAACTGAAACCGACTCTGCCTCCGGTCCATTCTTCAACTTTAGCGTGCTTTATTAATATTCTATTAGATGGTCCTTCGTATGCCGGAGAGTTATTAACTCTATGAAACAGCAGAGAATACAAGCTGACGCTCAAACATTGTGAAACGGGACAGGTAAGCTTTTTAGCATCTTTCTGTGTACAGAGGTTGTGTGGGGGTGAGAGACAGAGCAATTTAGGCATAAATATATAGCACTTAATTCAGCCTCAACTCTTTACATACCCAGCGCTAGGCGTAAAGTGCACAGGCATCGTATTCCAGTTAAAACCAGAAATTAACAACGTTATAGTTACGCACGTGTTTTATGCAAACACGGTGCCGGACGTTGTCCTAGGGTCGTGACTGTAGCGCGTGTTTTAGGTAAACACCGCCGTGCGGACTAGTAAACGTGATCGAGGCGTGTTTTACATGCACAGTCTCAGACGTTTTAATCATTCGGCGTTTAGTAGACCTATGCATTCTTAAAAGCACTGTGTCGGCGCTGTTATTGGGAAGGCACGAGTGCGAGACTGAACACTGTGTCTTGAGAGCGACTTTGGCTCAATTTTTAGCGCCATACCAATTGAGATAAGTCTACCATTGTCAACTTTCAACGGTTTAAATAACTTGGTACTGTACGGGTGTGAAAGAGGTCTCTCATCTGCTTAGCCGCCTCTGCATATAGAAAAAGCCCCGTTCGAATACGGTTGTGACAAACAAAAGACAACGTAAAATAATGCAGATAAGTTATTATTGTGTGAGCATATATATGCTCAATTGGGGGACTGATGGAACTGGAATTATTGTTATTATTATAGGTAAAGATGTACTTCTCTGTATCTACAACTCACTCTGAACGTATACTACGTCTGTCTCTCACTGAGATCCAATGCAAATGACATGTGACCCTCCCCCCCCTCTTCCTGCTAGAGGCCTTGTGTCCTGGCATCCCCATCCCCCCATAGGTGACCCTCTCACTGTATCCCACCCCCCTTCTCTTTGTATAAAGCCTTGTGTCCTGGCATCCCCATCCCCCCATAGGTGACCCTCTCACTGTATCCCACCCCCCTTCTCTTTGTATAAAACCTGATAGCATACTGCATCAGGTTAGACCGTTCTTGAACCAACAGCGAGAGGGGTCTCCATGCTGCAATACAAGCCAACTGAAACTGACTCTGCCTCCGGTCTATTCTTCAACTTTAGCGTGCTTTATTAATTTTCTATTAAACCTTTGATCAGATGCTGGAAAAGACAATGCTATCTGAGCCTTACGGGAGAAGAGATATGTACCTGTCAGATAAACTTGGAGACTTAACTTCTCAGCAGAAGGCACAAGCACAGGAGTGTGAGGGATCAGATCAAAGCCAGAGTGGGGTGGACACATGATGAGCCTTAGAAAACAAGGATTACCTTGTTAACAGCAGCTAAGAAATCTATGTATAGAGACAGATTGTGCCTAGCTAAAGTTATTGCACTTTGCATGAGTCACTGTGTAGGCAGGAGTCAAGCAGGATCGGTGCGTACCCTCCAGAGGATCCAAGCCGTTGATGCTAATCCCAGCCAGACTCAAACAAAGCACAGTCCATCCTGTGAAGATAAGGCAAAAGAGTTTTGGAAAAGGCAAACATGATGAGCAGTAGAGTGAGGTGACCATTAGATGGACTACCTGACCTGGATGTGGAGCTGGGAAACAAGTTTGTAAGAGTGGCGCAGAGACGGGATAAGAGGATGGCACGGCTCCGAAATGTAGACTGTACGTATCGACTGTTCCTAGGCTTTTACCTAGGTGCAGATATAGTTTTATACTGAGTGGTGTTGTTTGATGTCCCAAAATCTATTTCAGACAGGAAACTCTCAGAGTAAGTAAAAGATTTTATTAATGTAAGTACAAGGTAGTATGTTTGGTCATGGCGCCCTAGATCTGCTCAAGCTGCTGCTGCAAGATAAAGTTGCACATTGCAACTGCTGCAGCAAGATAAGTTGCACATTGCAACTGCTGCACAAGATAAAGCTGCACATTGCAACTGCTGCTTAAACACAATTTACACTGTAAATTACTGCCACAATAAATACAAGCAGGATTTAACGAAAACCCCCTTTAACTATAAGCAGATCTAGACAGGTGGAGCTGGGGAGGAGGAGGGAGCAAATAAGCGGCATCATACTCAAGCTGAGTGAGCCTGGAGACCGGAGGATTTAAACTAGCGAGGGCGTATGAGAGCGAAGGTGATTGGATAGGTTGTGTTGTCACTAATTAGGGGCGTCTCTCCCGTTTCCTGTATGAACTTGGTCATTTCTGCCACATTGAAAATTAAAGAAACTACAGCTAATTTAGCATCATTATTAACAGACCTGTTTGATAATGAACGTGAATGGGACCAAATGCAACCTTTTTTGGGGTCAAAACTATAGCAATGGCAATACAAAACTGTCTTTCTTTTACCAAAATTGCAAGTATATAAATCTGTAAAAAGATGGGAAATTCTTGAGAGTTTGATACATCTGATTGATAAATCCTTGTTTTCTTGGAAAGCATATTTTTCCAAACTTAATAAATAAATGCCAAGTACATTTGTACAATGAAGCTCATATTGTTGCTTATGCATACATTTCACAAAATTCTCAAATTAATCACAAGAATATATATGTTATAAAGTCACACTCACTGCAGAACTACTCCCAGTACTGCTTCACATCCTATCAGTGTACAGCTGCCACAAGCTATAGTTCCTTAAACGTTTCCTCCGAATGAGCTATACATCAGACAACAGTCTTTTTGCCAGAAATATAATCATTCAAGATAACAAACTGTTCTTGGAACGGAACCTATCTTATTTCTATAGAAAATATCTTATCGGTTAGTTATTGCTCATTTTCTCAGTTTCTGCTGTGGTCATATTACGCTCCTCTGTGCGGTACTTGTTGTTTTTAAAGCATTAGCAATCACTACCATTTAGCTGAATGGGCTGTACAGCTTATGAAGCATCTATTTGTGCCCTTTAGTTTCTTCAACTTGATTTGTTGAGATGGATGTAAGTTTGTCTATCGGTTTGTGTGTGTGTGCATGTGTGTGTGTGTCTGTCTGACAGGAGCTGTGTTTGTCCTGGTTTCTGTCACTCACTGATAGCGGTTCAGATGGTAATTCATGCAACACAATTACACCGTAATGGCAGCAATCGCACAAATGCAGAATGGAAATCTAATTTCTGAGAAAATTAAGTGCAGCCTTTAAAAAAGAGTGAGACAGTGGGTGTGACCACATACATTTATCATGGGCAGAGAGAAACAGACAGAGGGAGAGAGATGACCTTTTTCACTAATTGCAACAAGTGATTTAGTATAATAGAATTCAACTCTTAATACTCTTTTGTGACCCTGAAATACCCACTGTCTTTTTCTTTGTCCAACTTCTTTATGCTTTAAAATTCTTTGTGTGTCTTGTTAGACACATCAGAATAAAATTATGCTTGAGACATCACGACTTACATATTGATTTACTGTTAATTACTTTTTAAAGATGAATATCCTGTGGCAACAACAGAATATAATTATTGCTCCTTTCATATAGAGTAACCGAAAACAAATATTTTTTTTTAGATGACCTACCTTGTATGCTGAAGGGCATTATGCCATTTTAGCGTGGATTGTACATACAAGCGCTTTACCAGAGATTCATCATGCAAGTATTGTACATGACATGTATGATGCCTATATGTTTTTACAGACCTCTTCCATACGGGAAATAACTTCACCAGTCATCTCAGTTTAAACTGGGAAGAGATGAAAGGAAAGGGAAAAACAGAAGATGGCTAAAAAAAGAGATTGAAACAAAGACAAATGGGACCACAGGTAGCATACATCACAAATGCCAAGCATAATCTGTAGGAGTTGAGTAGTGTGTGTGTGTGTGTGTGTGTGTGTATGTGTGTGTGCGTGTGTGTGTGTGTATTAAAGGGATGGGCAGACCAGGGAGGCTGCTAATTAAATGTGCTGCTGTAAGGGCTCTTCTCGGCAGGTCAAGGGTTAAACATCTGCCAATAGGAAGTGAGTCAGAGGTGTGTGCTGCAGACATTGCTCCTTTGTGTGTGTGTGTGTGTGTGTGTGTGTGTGTGTGTGTGTGTGTGTGTGTGTGTGTGTGTGTGTGTGTGTGTAAGAGAGAGAGAAACTGTGAGAGTGTGTGTGTGTGTGTGTGTGTGTGTGTGTGTATGTGTGTGTGATGGATGAAGCTACAGTGCCGCGTTATTAAACCCATTAAGGGGACATCTCCTCACCTCTCCACATAAATCTCCCCGTAAATTATTTATCTCCCTCTGTCCGTGATGTATGAAGAGACTTTTGTGCAGTTTTCCTGAGTCCTCTATGTTTGCCCCTCTCTCTCCCTCTATCTCTCTTTCATTGTTTTTTTTATTCACTGATATTTCACAGGAGGCATATTTGGGGAATTTGTTCTAGATTCTTATCTAATAATAAATAAGTTTGAACCTAACAAACATAAGAATGGTTGTCTTTTAAAAATTGTTTAGAGGTGTGCAGCAAGGGAATATTGCTCTTTGGTGTACACCTTGCATTTGCTGAAGTCACTGTAAATCTTCAAGCACCAGTCACAGGGAATCAGGACCAGTTGCCTCCTGTGCAGTGGCGCGGGAAGGGGGGTGCTGAGGGCGCTGCAGCTCCCCCTATAGCTCCAGGCCCGGAAAAATAAATAAGCTCTTACTCATTATTATGTATTAAATATATATTTAAACGGTTTAATACATATTTTTGCGTTGGGGAAGAAAATAAATGTTAAACAAATGGGTTTGCTAGTTTTTAGTTATCACAGGCATACATGGAGATCTTGCTATATGAGGTTCACGTGTGTGTGCTGAAGTTGGTACTGTAACTGATGAAGAAAAACGTATTTTGGCAAGAATGCGACTAGTTAGAAGATGGAGATGCTGCAGCACCTTCTTCTACTTTCCACCCACGCATTACTGTCGCAATGACTAGCAATAAGACCAAACTTTCAAATTCTTTATTGTGGATTCACAGGAGTTGTGAATGTTAATGACGTTTATAATTTATGCCGAGATCTGGAACATGCCACATAATCGATCGTGTTGTATGTTTTGTTGTTGTTGATCATTTATTTTTTTGGATCTGTTTACATGTTTAGATTCTCATTGGCGATAGGCAATACTTGTAAGTGATGATCCCATTTTTGTAGGGGGGGACAATGTATGGTAACATTTCAAAGAGTAAATCCTGGGGGGGGGGGGGGGCATGAAAAAGTTGTCGTCTGGACCTATTCAGATCTGCAAGCTGCACGCTGAATCCGGGGTATGTTTAACGTGCTTCGTTACTGCACTTTACGTGAATAAATATTGCTCACTTTACTGGAAAAAAGATTGCGCACTTTACTGGAATAAAGACAGATTGTTGCATCAACCACAAAAGAAACTCCCTTTTTCTTTCGAACACAGATTGCTACATCATCAAGAAACTTCCTTTTTCCCAAAAAAGCGCTGGCGGGCCAGAATTGGTCCGGGGGCTGGCTGCTGACGACTCATGGTGTAGGCTACAGGGCTGAACCAAAACACTTTGAGGAATAGGGGATCATGATTTTTCAACACTTAAAAAACACATTGTTTTATGCTTATAATTAGCACCGCTTGTGTTGGCGGGCTTTTATTTCATATTACTATATTATTCAAAATTACTTTCATTGACTGGTCCACACGTGTGTCAATCATGACTGTAGACCAATGAGATGCAAAGATATCCGAGTGCACAACAGAGAAGGTGGGATGTAATCAGTAATTCACGTGCATTTGTTTTGCCGTTTAGCCACGCAAGTTTTAGACAGTTCTATAACAAAATGCAGATGTACAACGAAGCACATTTATTCTACATCATTATGGCTTCTTAAAATAAAACAGAGAACAGAGAAGGGTAACAGCAGTATTGGAAGAGCTTCAATGGTTGGATGATGAGAAAGATTGAAATAGAGAGTCTGGTAGAATCAGAAGGCAGCAAAAGTCACGGAAGAGTATGGAGAGGTCACCGATTATTTATCTTCTAACTTTTGATTGGGAAGTGTTATCAGTTCCAAATTTGTTAAGGTGATGGCATACCCTTGGGGGCACACAATTATATGACACAACTGGCCCGTTCAATTCATTTTCCCACTTACATCCACATTAGTCTAGATCTAAAAGGAAAAAAAAAATAGGGAGCGCCTACATTTTGGGAAGGTTATCAACATCTTTCTACATTTTTAGGTAACAAATATGGTACTCTAAAGGTATTTTATCATAGCTTGAGGGGTACTCTGTAACATCAAATTGAAATTTGCCACCATACTATGCCTAAAACTCAAAAGTAGGCCTTTAAATTTGGGCATGGAATTTTAGATAGAATATCCCAAAAAACATCAAAATTCTAACAGAGTTTAAGAGGTTAATGACGTTTATAATTTATGCCGAGATCTGGAACATGCCACATAATCGATCGTGTTGTATGTTTTGTTGTTGTTGATCATTTATTTTTTTGGATCTGTTTACATGTTTAGATTCTCATTGGCGATAGGCAATACTTGTAAGTGATGATCCCATTTTTGTAGGGGGGGACAATGTATGGTAACATTTCAAAGAGTAAATCCTGGGGGGGGGGGGGCATGAAAAAGTTGTCGTCTGGACCTATTCAGATCTGCAAGCTGCACGCTGAATCCGGGGTATGTTTAACGTGCTTCGTTACTGCACTTTACGTGAATAAATATTGCTCACTTTACTGGAAAAAAGATTGCGCACTTTACTGGAATAAAGACAGATTGTTGCATCAACCACAAAAGAAACTCCCTTTTTCTTTCGAACACAGATTGCTACATCATCAAGAAACTTCCTTTTTCCCAAAAAAGCGCTGGCGGGCCAGAATTGGTCCGGGGGCTGGCTGCTGACGACTCATGGTGTAGGCTACAGGGCTGAACCAAAACACTTTGAGGAATAGGGGATCATGATTTTTCAACACTTAAAAAACACATTGTTTTATGCTTATAATTAGCACCGCTTGTGTTGGTGGGCTTTTATTTCATATTACTATATTATTCAAAATTATTTATTTGTGTTTACAATTATTGTTGGGGGGGGGGGGACGACAACTTTATAGTGGGGGGGGGGCACGTCACAGCACCCCCGGCATGAAAGAGGTTCCAGCGCCCCTGCTCCTGTGTGCAAAGCAGGCTAATAGAAAAGACTGTAAAGGAAGCCAGTGGAGCAGAACTGAGAATACAGCTTACTCTTCCAGTGGCCACACCCAGAGCTATGCTCACGCCCTCCCCTTCCTCGCTCCCTGTCCCTTTCTTCTTCTCTGTCTCCATCCCGCACACACAACCTCTCTGTCTTCCTCCTCCTCCTCTTCTTCTTCTTTTTCTTCTTTCTCTCTCTCGCTTTCTCTCCCTTTCACTCCCCACACAGATAGAGAGATCACCTTCTCTTTGGTTGTGACGCTGCTGGCAGGAACATAATTGAACAGCGTCTCTCCTCATCTGAGCTCCAGGAGAGAGAGAGAGAGAGAGAGAGAGAGAGAGAGAGAGAGAAAGAGGGGTATGGCAAAAGAAAGAGAGGGATTCCCATTCAGGAACCAAACTAAATGTGTGTTCAAGGCTGTGTATTGTGAAGGTGTGTGTGTATGAACATGCAATGTATATGATGCACCATTGTTCCTTACTTATGCGGTTATTTCCCATCATCACATCAAGTTTGATGATTCATATTGATAAATTCCAGCTGGTTTAAAACTGCCCTTTGCTAGTATGCCACAGCATGGAAGGTTAAGGTTAAGGTATTTAGCTGACACTTTTGTCCAAAGTGACTTACAGAACGTTAGAAAAACATAACACACAACAAAAGGATACGTTTTATTAACAATAATATTAATAATAATGATTCCAAATATAAAATATATTACTATATGTATAAAGTAAACAAGCAAACAAAAGAACTAATTAAACAAATGATAAAAAGGTGAGTTCAAATGTATCAAGGCTGTCATTGGAACAGACAGTTCTAGGTAAATCATTCCACCACTGAGGTACCACAAACTTAAAGAGTCTGAACTGCAGTCTCTTGCTGCTGAGGAAGAGTAAAGACCACATACGCTCATCAGAGGACCGAAGTGGTCAAAAGGGTAAATAGCTAGCACTAAGTTATGCCATTTGCTGTTGCCGATCCAGCGGCTGTCCTATAGAGAGTGATGGATTTATATTCTAGCAGCTACAAGGAGCCAGTGAAGGGTGACTGGCAGAGGAGTTAAATGTGTTTTCTTTGATTGATCAAAGACCAAATGCGTCGCCAAGTTCATCTGCAACGGGAACTGCAACAAGATATGTAACATCTCACAACACATGCAGGCAGGCCCATTGAAATTGAATTGCAATAGTCTAGTTTACCAGGGTCCACACAAGAAGTTGTGTAGCATATTTTGTGAGATAGGGCCGGATTTTCTGAATATTATGAAGACCTTGAGACAAAAGCTTGGTGCTCGAAGACATGTAGTTGGTCATCAATTATAATACCTAAGTTTCAAGCAGTTTTACTTGGGGTCAATGATATATATTGAAGTTTTTGTTAGATAGCCGGATTGGCTGAAAGCCAAGAGCTCAGTTTTTGAAAGATGGTGTCGATCCCTTAAATATCACTGAGGCATGCAGCTATTTGAGCTGATATTGTGGAATCATCCGGAGGGAAGGACAAGTACAGTTGAGAATCCCCTGCTTAATGGTGATAGAAGAACCCATGAGAATGGATGATCTCACCTAAGGAAGTGTTATAGATACAAAAGAGGGGCCCATGTACAGATCCCTGGGGTACACCAGTGGAGAGGTGATGAGATTTTAAGACTTGTGCCCGCCAAGAAACATTGAGTGAACGTTCACGGAGGTCCGATTCAAAACATCTGTGTGCTCTCCCCCAAATTCCCAATTCGGAGAGAGGAGGATGTCATGGTTCACTGTATCAAAGGCTGATGACAAGTCAGTAAAATCAGAACTGATAACTGAGCGGAGGCTTTTGCTATTCTCAATGCTTCAGTCATAGATAAAAGAGCAGTTTCAGTAGAATGACCACTTAAAACCAGACTGCATAGCATCTAGCAAATTATTCTGAGACAGGAAATCAGAAACTTCCTTGAAGACAACCTTTTCAAGAATCTTTGACAGAAAAGGGGAGAAGGAAGACAAGTCTATGATTCTTATGTTAGATGGTTTTACTGAAACTTTCACCAACAGAGGAGTAAACAGTTTGAATGATGTAGGAAAGTCTCCTGGACAGAGTGAAACATTGACTACATGCGTGATCGCAGATATAATTGTAGGCGAGATAGACCAAAAAGGGTGGTTGGAATAGGGTCGAGAGGACCCTATTGTAGGTCGACTCCATTGAAGAAGCTCAGAGACATCTTTTTCATTGAGAGGTGTGAGGGACCGGGCGGTCACCCCACGTTCTTTTAGGGATGTGGCGACTAGACTTGGTGGTGTAGTGGGGAAGAAGGGTGCAGGAGATGGTTACTTCTTATGAAAATATAGGTCTATTTTATTTACAATGGGGGCACTATGTGCCAACAAACAAACACCATACTACAGATAGTTCCCACAGTAACCCAAGTAATCTGTATCCTGGGCACCTGCTTGGCCGATTTAGGCCCAAATACTGGCACCTTTCTAGGCCCAAGCCAGGCCCCACACTATAGACAGACACTAGGCACGAAACTAGGTACAACACAAGACCCCAAAACAAAACACATAAACTAGGCACAAAGACAAGGCATAAAGACACAGCACAAAAACAGTGGAACAAAACAAAGCTAAGTGTCCACACATCTAGACACGTAATCCCTTTCACCTCACACAGGTAAGTAGGGAAAGTAGTACACCTTTTTCTCCCAAAGTTCTTTCCCTGCGCTGTAGAATGCCTCTCTCGAAGAAGTCTCTCCCATGCTTGCCTGAGGCACCCTTTACATAAGGCAACCACCTGGGCTAAATTGGACCCAACCATTGACGTGGGGGAGCACGGAACCGACCATTACGGTGGGGGAGACAAAGTATCTTAAAGGGCAACATCCCTTTTATTGCCACGGTGAGAAGGGAGGAAATTCACCTTCAAAAGAATGGATTCATAAAAGTTCCAGTGTCCAGACACGGTGAAACCTGTTTAGGAAGATCAGAGAATTGTGCAGTAATGGCAGCCACTTTTTCAGCAACTGATGGCAGAGGTGGGGGGTCAAGAAGATTCCTGAAAGTATAAAAGAGTTTCCAACTGTCAGTGGCATTGTCAACCTTTTCTTGGTAGAACACATGTTTAGCGGCTGTGACTGAGGAAGAAAAGGCAAATAACCGAGACTGATACTAACCAAGACCATTTGTATCTCTGGATTTATGCCATTTTCTCTCTAAGCTCCTTTCGTACTTCGTACTCATACGAATATGATCAGTGAACAGGTCTTGTGGATAGAGGACTATCAATATCTTAGACAAGAGCTGTGCTGTCAGTGAAGGGCAAAGTGTGTCCGTAGCATCATTAACCTCTAGTGACAAGAATGTACTCGGAGTAGATAGATTATACACAGATTGGAGGAAGGTTCCTAAATAATAGAACTTCAGCTCTCTTTCTCTTTTTCAAGGGCTCTCGCTGCAGTTTCATTCATGAAACATTTATGCTCACAATAGTATTGTTACACAGCAATGAACCATTACCAACAGGACGGGCATTGGATAACTTTTTTTTTTGTAGTTGTCCCAAGGCAAAACGCTGTTCTCACACTGTTAAAAGTACAGACCTCACCAAGATTTGTCATATTACATACACTTACAGATACCCACTTTTTCCTTAGGATTTCTGCAGAAAATGAATTTAATTCTGAAGCAAGGCCATGGTAAGTAAGGGTGCAGAGGGTGCTTGCAACAACACAAGAAAATGGTGACGCAAAAGTGATTTTCAGATTTCTTTATGAATCCATTAAAAGAGAAAAATCTAGTGGGTCAGAATCGACAACTCTCAGTAGCACCTACAGCACACACACAAGATGATCGCCCACGTACCTTTTTGAAGTCTTTCCAAGTAAGAGAACAGGGAGCTAACATTTATCATTGCATAATAATTGCATGAATTTGTCCCCCAACACTCCACCAACACATACAAAGCAAGCCAAGTGTGTATCCCCCTCTCATGCACACACTATAAATGGAACAAAAAGTTGAATTAATTGACCTCACACACAGAAATTACTGCCATTTCATGTAATGTATTGTAGTAACACAAATCTAAACTTTCTTTCACAGAACTGATGAAGACCAGATTCTCTCCCCCCTAATCCCTCCCTCGGGTCTGTCACAAAGACAAGACTCGGCCAGTGACAGCGAGCCAGTCTGTGTTTATGTGTTTATGTTTTTTGGTATCATCTACAAATCCCTTTAGATGATATGGCCATGAGAAGAACAGCTGAAGAAGCTTTTACAGCATACACAATATGCCAGCTTGGCTGTCATTTGTCTAAGGCATCTCCCACACCAAGCCGATGCTCCTTTGCCCAAACAGATTCACTGTTATCATCACGACACCTCCAGTATATGTGTGGCTACTCATTCTTTTTAAGTGACCTGTGGCACAGTGCTCGTATTACGACACTTTTTTCTACTCGATGAACCCGACTACACTAAAAAGAACATGCATGTCACAAACATATAATAGGAAGTATTAAACTATCATGACATATACTATGACAATAAACAATTGGATAATTGCATTGTAGTTATATTTAAGTGGATTTACAAAGTGCTAGGTGGCTTGATTTCATTCTTTCTGTAGCTATCTGATATAACCTTCAAAAGTAAAGACAAAATGGTTCATGGAACTGTCTATATCCATGATCCAGTTTGGATCGTTTTGTTTTGCAATATATATCCGCCATTTCAGCAACCTGTGAGAGCTCAAGTTTTGGCAGATTTTACAAAAATCTAGAGAACATCAGAGAGACACGCACATCCTCACTCACAGATGGTAACACTGTTGAACGCCAGTGGCTGGAAGTAAAAAGGCGAACTGAGACACACAGCAGCACAGAGGCTAGGAGAGTCACATTAGTGAAAAAAACACATTTACCACAGATACAGAGATACACATTCTAATTGTTTCCATGGGAGGGGGAATACGGGCATTTGGTAACAAACCCACAAACAGCATCATTACTGCTCCTGACCCCTACAAAAACACACACACCTCTTCCGGCTCGCTCCAGGGTCCCCTGTGTGCCAGTTGTGCATGAAGGGAGGGGGCTGTAAAATGACCACAAATGGATCCCAAACGGCACCGCTTGGCGCCCCCACTGACCACCCAGCCCTCAGGAAGCAAATGGCCATGAAGTCATGCTGGAGCCCGGGCCTAATGGGCTGAATCGGGTCTGTGGTGCCGTGAAGGAGCTTTCTGTGGTGAGCTCTCTCCACTCCGCCAGGGATTAAAGATGGCTCACGCAGAGTAATTCCATTAGAAAAAATGTCTTAGTGTTTGGTCAGCATATAAAATTTCAGCCCCTACTCTTCTCCCAGGGTGGCTTGAGTTACCCCCAAATCGCTGACTTCTCCCTGATCGGACACTCAGGGGGTTCCATTTTGCAGGGATTCGAGCAGCTTCTTCATCATCCTCCAGGCACAAATGCGTTCTGTAGACGGCATGCATTAAAGTTAATTTGACAAATTGGGTGTGTGCTGGCGCGTGCATTTTTACATGGGTAATCTATATAATCTGATTACAAAGTATAGAATTCTGCAGTGTTGAATGAGGGAGCTGAACAAATGCAACACAATGAACCCAGAAAAGCAGTTAAAATTAAGACACACAAATGAAGAAAAAAAAGACAGACTGATAGATATATAACTTTTGACACATTCTTTTTTTTTTAATGAATTCTATTTGATGATCACTGGATGCACAGTTGCTGTGTTGATTGTCAGGGTTTAAAACTCACACAGGAGAGTCCTAAGTCGCTATGAGATTCAAACAGCAAGTCAATATGTGTGCACTGCGACATACACACCCACGCAACAACAACTTACCGTAGAGTAAGAAAACACACTCACATTGAAACATTTTAAGGGGCAGAGTCTTTACCCAGCACTGCATCTGCAAAACTGTTATGGTCCAATTCGTTCCCTGGCCACAACATGAAGAGAGACACGGACACAAGGTTTTTAATTTTTTTTGCAATTGGTAATTTATTTGAAAAAGAAACCAAGCGTGAGAAGTCTAGGGGAAAATGATAAGGGGTGTTGGCGTGTGTTTATGGATTTAATGAGAACATCGGTATGTTAGAGAAATAGGGAGCCAAAGAAGGAAAGAGAGATAGAGAGAGAGAGAGAGAGAGAGAGCAAAGTGCCAGCGGCAGAGAAATATCAAAGTAGGTGCTTGCAGGAGAGAAGGAAAGGACCTACTTGGAAAGAGAGGAGAGCCTCTTAAATACCCCATGCCCTGCTCCAGGTGTGCTGCCATCTAATAAACCTGCCCGTGCACTGACAGGACAGGCCTGAAGGGGGCACAGGGGGTCATAACCATACGGATCAGTTTACAGTCAAAGCACAGCGCAGTACAAACAAGATCCTAACATTTAACTACATGATAGAATATGATTGTGTAAAACTAGTTAATGAAGACAAGTCCCATCCCCGTATTATAGCATTGTATCTCTATGATGCCAGTGTTTGCAGGGGATATATTTTCTTTGACCAAGCAGCAGAACATAAACTGCATGGTGTTCCTTATCCATCGCTTTGCAGGACTCAGCAAGGCTCCCTGGCCAAGAGAGGGTTCTCTTGTAGGGTGACCAGATATTTAAAATCCTAGAAACGAGGATATCGGCTGCCTTTGTTTGTACACACCCTTCCTAGATACATCATGAGGCTATATTGAAACAAATCAGGTAGACATCCTAAAATGACAGCCATAGTCTAGAGAGCACACCTTTTTAAGCTTGGCACACCCATGATTGATGGATTCTGAGTCAAACGCCAATACTCAAAGAAGGACCAGGGAGATTAGGTCAAGGATTTTGAAAAGCACACAGTATACTTTTTAGATTTGAAATGCACTGCTATAGGCTATAGCACACATTGCTGAGATAATTGGATCCCTTTTTTTAACAATTTAAATCTTTGGTACTGTTCCTGGACTGAGATCTCATTAGGTCTTAAGATCACTAATTTATTTTGACACTCTTTGATCTTCTAAGAACTCTCTGCCGCCTGCTGCTCTGTTTGCTGGAACCTAGGGTGTGTTCGGATTGGCTTAGAATGCCTCCTTCCTTCCTTCCTTCCTTCTTATTAAGAGGGCAGGGACTGTTCGAAATGTCTTAAACCTTCTCTTCCGCTTTAATAAGATAACTTGAAATACATCACATAATGGTCATTTTTCAAGAGCGCTTCTGAGCTTCCTTGATGTCTCGATGGCAGCAGATATTACCCATAACTCTGTGCGCCATCCCTAACCAGAGACACATTTTGAAAAAAAGATGGCGGATGAAATCGTCGAAGTGCCACAAAAGTAATCACCAATGTTTCTTTGCTTTTTTTGGTAATTGTTTTATGAAATGACTGAGTACTATGTAATTATAACATGATTGATTAACAAAAATGTTCTGATTTGGTTAGCGATGTATCCGTTAGCCCGGTCGCTAACAGTAGCTGCTAGCTAGCAAAATAAGCACACACAGCGTGATGCAGTCACATATTGCCATTCACGCTAATTTAATAAACTGTTCGAAATCAGCGTTTTTTGAGATATCGTACACCGAAGGGACGTGTCTCATCAGACACCTGTCTATTAAGACATCAAGGATCAGACAGCTATCTAAGAATCCGAACACACCCTTAGTTCCTCTCTCTACTCCCTCTTTACTCTCTCTTTTCTCCCTCTATACTCCCTCTCCACTCCAAAATCCTGAGTGTCTCTCATCCAAGAGACATATGCTCTGTGGGCCCCATTTAACATTACACGGCTAAAAATAAAAACTTGCTTTTTTTGTTGTTGTTTGTGTTCCATCCAGGCCGCAGTGTTTCTGCCATACCGTTGTCACCTTTAATGCATCCTGGGGGACCAATCAGAGTGCATTTTATGGAGCATAAAACGCTATGGGATGGTAACAAGCCCAGGGTAAACTGCTAAATGGAAGCATTGAGCTTAGTGACCCAGCCGCAGAGCTGGAGACAGGCCTTAAAGGCCATTACTGAGCTCTGTAATGGCTCAGAGGAGATCCTATTAATTAAGCTCACAGGGAGAGGCTGTGGAGTCACAACTCTAGCACACACACACACACACTCTCTTCACTCCTTTGCCTTTTTCCTTCATACCCTCTCCTCTTCCCCCCTCCTTATCAGCTCTGTCCTCTCACCTCCTCTCCTTTTCTCTCCCGTCCCCTCAACATCTCTCATATTCTTTCCTTTCTCTATCTTTGGTCTTTTTTCTCTCCTCTCCTCTCCTCTCCTGTCCCCCTCTGTAGCCTGCTCTCATTCCCTCTCTCATCTGTTCTCTCTCTGTTCTACTTTTTTTAATGTCTGATTGGGTCTTTGTCTTTTATTTGTCATTGTCTCCCTTGTCCTCTCCTCTCCTCGTTTTCTTCCTCGCCTCTGTGCTCTTGGATCATTTATGACTAATGAACGTGGTTTGTGCTCTGGGCTTTAAATGACTTCATGCAGCTTCCAAAAAACCACATCCTCTCCCTAACCTGCAGTTAGCAAACAGCTCCAACTAATGCAGTTCATCAATGCCTGCTCCAGCCCGGGTTTGTTTCATAGGACGAATTATCTGTAGTGGATGAAGTCATGCTGAAACTGTCCTCCCCTATGCACGCTGATAGATTTACTTTCCTGTGTAAGGAGAGAGGCCATTTAAACATGCCTCAGTGGATTCTCTCCGCTGTCCTCAGGCTGTGAGCTTGTTGATCAAATGACTACCAAGACATTGCGAAGACAGTGTCAAAAGAATGCGTGTGCTCTGTGTTCTGAATCGACGATGGAGTTTTTGATCTCACATGATGCAGTGAAAAGTGGAAATCTCACAGAGTGGGACCAACATAGAGTAAATGGCACCAAGCTACTGTTAGAACGTATTAGACTCCTGTTTCTTGCACTGTAGGAGAGATAAGAAATATCTTAACAACATAGACCAGTGCTGGGATCTGTAGGGTAAGTGAATTAAGACCATGACACAGCTGCCTTCAAGTCTCAAAATGCCTCCCACCCTCCACTGTCACCCCTGACACACACACACACACACACACACACACACACACACACACACACACACACACACACACAGGTGACACCTACAAAAATTAAATCAGTCTTCCATGGGAATCGAAAGACCATCAGGCGGCCATGTCACAAACACAAAGGATCACGGCTCAAGATGGACCAATCCACTTAAATACAGCACTCACAAACATTCTGAGTTGCCTTCTGAAGTGAACAGCTTAGCCCTTTCAGACAACTTTAATGAGGAACCTGCTGACGGATTTTACCGAAAACTGAGCACTTAGGGTTGTTGAAAAAAAAATAGCTGACATCTTCTGTGTGCTCTGGAAAGAGTTGAGCCTTCACACAAGGGGATAGAGTTGTGGAGATTCAGCAAAAACAACAGCCGTCTTATTGACCAATTATAGCAGGCTCTCGATCACAGGATGTTTGTCACCCAGCCTGTCCTGAGCCTTTCAACCAGACCAATAGACAACAGCAACTATTTGCAGTTCAGATTTACTATGCAGATTCCACTAAAACAAGGCGTCTGAGCTTTTTTGTGTTCACTCAGGTTGTCTGAAGTCAAGCACATTTATTTGCTTT
>NC_137926.1:16723090-16725590 GCF_963457725.1 Sprattus sprattus | reverse complement strand
TTCTCATAGGGCTGCCATCATCATCATTTGCCACCTGCCTGATGGAAAAGCCTCTAACTGAATCAGTATGTTTCTGGTGAAACCCACCTGCTTCAACAGTGCGCTAACAACAGTCTGATCTTGTTTATTTATTTTTTATTCAAAAACATATCAGGATTAAATCTAGACAGAGAGTAAGAGAGATGAAAGCAAAAAGCAAAGAAACAAACAATGGCTGGGGAGGTTAACAAAGTAGACATTGGGACTGTGAGTGTTTGTGTATGCATGTCCTTGTGTATGTGCATCTAGTTATGTGTGTGTGCGTATCCTCAGTGCCTACGTATTTGTGTTATTAGATCAGCCTATACACTAGCACTACCCCTGTCTCCTTTCAGGTCCATTAAAGTGCATTGTGGCTTGAGTGTGTGTGTGTGTATGTGTGTCTGTGCAGAGAGGGGGGGTTGAGTGTGTTGTTTTAAGGAGGATGTGGTATCTGCTTGTGGTCTAAGATGATTCGGGCTCTGGACGACCCATAAAAACTCATAATTGCTGGAGCTTTTTGTTTTATTGCCGCTGGTTGAGGACTAAATGGGGCCCGGTGTCCCGCAAATGGAGGCCCCTTCCAGGCCTTTAATGGCCATCTTAGCCCATTTGGTCTCCTCTCTGATGAGAGATATGTGCAGATAATTGAATAGGGCATCCAGAAATACGTTAAGGTTTGGGCAATGCTCTGATGTATAAATGTTAATGAGATAAGACTGGGCATAATGCGTCCATCTGTCTCTTTTATTTTAGTGCTCTGAGAAAGAGACAGAGCACGGGAAGGGCGGAAGGAAAGGGAAAAACAGAGCCGTGCCTTTCCCGCTCCGACGTGATTGATTTAGTAGAGAGTTGATTTTTACATTTTATCCTGACAGAGGAAACACTGTCACTGGAACATGGGAGTCTAGTGTCATCTTTTTTTATTGCTTTCAAAAGGAGTGATTATTTATAAGCTTCGGGAAAGTGGTTTTACAAAAAGAAGTGACACAAAAGAAGGAAAGTGTCTGCGCTGTCACCCAAATGCCAGCTTACAATGAGACAATAATTCTTCACATTCTATAAATTGTCCTTTAGTGGAAACATAATAAAGATGGACGTGATTAATAAAAGACTCCCTTCATATTCCCTGGGGTTTCATTCTTGTAAAATAGCAAAGCGTATTGTATTGTAGAATATCCCGTTTAAAATTTGCAACTGAGATCAAATGTAGTGAACTTGATTCACACTGAGACCATCCTTTAATTGTCAATTCCCCTCAAGGATCAGATGTCCCAAAAATACGCTGACCTACTAAAGTGAATTGTCATAACATGTACCTTTCTAAACCCATGAAATAACAGGTTAAAATAATCTTTAAAAAGTACAATGCACTCATGTGCAACAAACAAAGAACTGTCACTGGACATAGGTGACATGTTAACTTGACACAGGTAACAGCTAACACACATTAAAACCAGCCTTTATACATCCTTATGAATGCTTATGTAAGCTAGATAAGCATGTGTGTGACGTATCATGCCCAGTAGCTGTATAAGGAAAGTGAAGTTGTACTTAGAGTCCTGGCCACACAGTTAAAATCATTGACTTCAGTACTCTCGGACTGCTCATGGATCAGCTGTCCCGACAGCGATCTTCTCTCTGGCTGATTCTGGAAGCCTGTGGGCCCGACCCGACTCTGAGGCGTGACCTGGCTCAGACGCATGCATAGATCGGTTCTGGAGGTTCTACTCCCCGTGTTCCTTTAAGGTGGGGATGACGCTGTAGCTGCAGCGAAGCCCAATGCCAAGACCATAATACTTTTATTAGTTTAAACAAAATTCTGCTTGTTGCAAATTTTGTACAACAGAAAGAAATATCCTGAGCCTTTAAAGAATCTTGCTGCTTTGATTGGTGAGAATGCCTGAAATGATAAGATACATTTAGCTGACGAGCATTGCGTCACTCTCCAGAAGATGAAACCAAGTTCAACTCGAATCAACACTTATTGCGCCGACATCACTAGCCTAATACTAGCAGTGTCAACCATTTCACTGCTGAACCATAGCAACCAATAGACAATCTACCGCTTTTAGCGCTACTAGCGCTGGTGTGATCCCCACCTAAGTCTCCTCCCCTGCTGTTCTTCTGTAAATTAAACATCTCATGCCTCTTTGAAGGAACCCCTCCCATGTGAATTGCAGGGGGAAAACATCTCTTTAAACTAGCCCTTTCTCCCTCCATTATTATTTAATTGTGAGAGCTTTCTTGTATTCACACAGAAAAACAGCATTATAGCTTATATCTGTCATTCGTTCTGTTTGAGTGTGTTTGCATGCAAGTGTGTGTTTGTGTGTGTATGTGTTCAAACCTACCATGACATTTATGGTTATTCTCTCGTCATGTTTTGATAAAAACACATCATTGGGCTGTGATGTCTTTCCAGGCTCCTGCACATCCTATTAGGGGGGTTATTGCACAGCATCATGAAAGACCATTCCCC